>NW_025354400.1:0-4534 GCF_016433145.1 Gracilinanus agilis
GAATTTATATGTGTGTAATGAATATATGTGTATATTATAGTGAAAATAATTTTCAGAAGTTCCTTTCAATGGAATTCAAGCTCCAGAATTTTAGTGCTGGATACATATGTCCTTGGAAATATAGGGATGCTAGTCAACAAATTGAAGGAAGGCAGCCCATCTTGTCTATGAAAGTAAGAGTAGAAAGAATCCCATTTTACCTGTTTTTTTAAAGAGCATTTCTACCTGATCTAAAGCTATATTTGACCAGGTTATTTAAGAAGAGTAAACAAACTGGCATTTGTTGGCATATCACATAAGACTTCAATGTCCAGTTCTATTGAACATGTAAACAGAGTGTGAGACAAAATCAAATAAGAATGATGTGAGTCGCAGATAACAGTGGTTTCATGTGGGCTAGGTAAGTATCAAACATGTAGCTGCAACACTCCCCAATGAGGTCCAAAATCAAAATACACACAACTGGGAAGTATTTACCAAAATGAAAACACAATGGAACATAGATAATATTAATTTGAGTTTTCTAAGTCAACATGCAGTGCATTTAGGTAGGTACCATTTCTATTTGTGTTTTATATCACTGATATAGAGAATCTATCCATTTACCATTTTCTTTCTTTTTTATTAGCAAACTGAATTTTGGGACAATTATTATGATTTCCTATTATATGGATATAATTACTCTAGAAGGAAGAATTTATGTTGAGTTTGTATCTAAGAAATAAGGAGCTATTTCTCTGAATAATCTTAGGTCCCATCTACTTCTTTTAAGGACACGTCTGCCATGCTTGGGGAGATAGGTGGGTAGCAGGACATGTTTGCTTTTGCCTTTGTTGGGGAGGGGTGGGAAACAAGGTGTAACATAGCATAATTAGGTCATTCCTTAAGAAAGTCTAACCTTGAAGTGTATTGACTCAACACATGCCTCTGAGTATTAGTACTAAAATTGTTTCTTTCCTAATGAAGATGAATAAATATTCAGGAATGTAAGAACTGTATATCATTCTTTGGGTACGAGAGTTACCAGATCTCATATTGATGATGTTCTTAACCTGGTATAGGTGCCCTGATGTTGACTCATATATGGTGAATATGTTGTTATAAACTCTAGACTAAGCCCTTTGAAATTTGTCAATAATTTGCAAATACTTTTTTCAACTATTTTCAAGAATTATCTTTTTGATATTGTGAAGTAAAAACACTGTTAATCTGACTTTTCTGACCTTTCTTTGTCCACATATCTAATTCCCCTAAATTAGAATTATGATGGGTATCATGGTATATAATTGGCTGACTTCTCTCTTCCCCTCCCCCAACACCACTGTATCAAAAGCTCTAGGACTTCTATCACAAACTCCAATTTGAGCTGGTCTGAGTCCCTGAAAATCGGCTCTTATTTTTCCTTCAGAGTTTTAGAGGATTCTGAAGAAAAAAGAATTGGGCAGTTTAACTACTATTAGAGCACCCCTACTAGAGTCATTTCCCTGTTAGTTACCTGTTAGTATCAATTAACCAAAAGGACTTTAAAAATGTCCTTTGTTTCTATTTCAAACTTCTTTTTCAGTAAGTTTTCCTGTATGAAAGGACCATCATATTTAGAGGTGATAGAAGCCTCCAAAATTGGAGACTCCTCATTTCATTGACAAAGAAACTTTACAAAATATATATCATCCCTTTTTTAGTGGTCTCAAATAAATACATATTAAAGGGATGCCCAGAAATTGGGGAATAGTTGAAGAAATGATGATATAGAAGTGGAATGGGATACTGTTGTGCAATAAAAAATAATGAAAGAAATTGTTTCGATGACAAAAACCTGGGAAGACTTGTGTGAAGTAATATATAATACATTTAGTAGAACTAGGAGATTATATGTGTGTGTATATATATATGTATGTTTCATACACACACACACATATATATATACATATATATATGACAGCATAATGACAAACAAACACCTCTGAAGGCCTAAGAATTCCAGTAAAAACAATAAAAAAATTATTCTAGAAGACTAGAGGTGAAGTTTGTTGCCAATTCTTAATAGAGGTTTGATGAATTCATGCTTCAGAATGAGACAATTTTTTAAAACATGGAAAATGGGTAAATTTTTTTCTTGACTATGCATATTTGATAAGAGTTTTTATTTTATTTTCTAATGGGAGGAAGAGACTATAGCTTTTTATCATTTAAAATAAATTTATATATAAAATATCAAACAAAGTTTTTCAACTTCCTTTAATTTCTCTGGAAAAGACTTCAGTGCTTGATTTCTCTGGCGGAAAAATTTTGGGGAAAAGCTTGTAACTTTCTTACTGGAATACTATTTGGAAAAAGACCATGACTTGAAAAAAATCACAGGATCTCAGAGTGGGAAAGGATTTTTAAGTCTTCTAAGCCAACATTAGTAGACAAGAATTAACGGAAAGAATGCTGGGCTTGGAGACAGGAAGGGTCTGAATCTCATCCATAACCCTTATTAGTGAAATGATTTTAGACAAATCACTTTATTTCTCTGGGCCTCAGGTTCCTCGTCTCTAAAATGAGGGAATTGGTCTAAGTGGCCTTTGTGCTCTCTTCTAACTCTAAAACTACCATCCTATTATCTGCAAAATGGAGATAATTATAGATTAAGTAATTATCCTCAGCGTTGCTTTGAGGCTCAAAGGGAACAGTTATATGTAAAGCACTTTGTACACTTTGAAAGAGCTATATGAATGTCAGCTATTTCATGTAAAAACTATACACCAGAAAGTGTCTTTAAAAAACCCAGCATAAATTAAATACAACAAAGATAGACTCCTACTGTCCCACCTGTATCTTATAGAACACTAAGCTCTCCAGGTTATTCACTTTGTAGATTTGATGAAATCTCTGGAAGGGAGAACTGACATTGACCTCTTTTGACTTTACAAAGGTCTAAAGATAAATGAACACATGCTTTGAAGCCATTAGCATTTTGCCAATTGGAGAAAACAAAACACTTTTGTTTTTCTCAGATGGTTCACAGCACAAGAAATTCTCATTATGTTTTCTATGCAAATGCCAGAAACAAACACCCAAAACGCTATACATTCACTTTTTTTAGCAGATTGTGATATTCATTCTCACAGCTGTCCTAGAATGCTAAATTGAGCCAAGGCATCATTTTGGTTGCCTGGATAGGTTTTGAGAAGTTTCCTGGACATGTCCAAGTCAGAGCAGCTGGCTCTGTCTAGGGAATTACAAAACTGAGAAGCTCTGGTTCATATATCTATGTAGACAAAGTGGAGGCTAGGAACTCAGCGTTTATCCATATGTATTATATATTTTTCAATTTATTTCAGGTACAGACCTATAGTTTAATTAGTGTGAGGGATTTCCAAGACAGAAATTCCTTCAGTTTATGCAGTTGTTTAATTTTTAGTGAATTTACAATCTTAGAGAGTCACTAGGATATCTGTGAGGATCGTTAAATGACTTGCCCATGGTCACACAGCTAGTATATGGAAGATGGAGAATTTGAATCTAATTCTTCATGCGTCCAAGGCTGGCCCTCTATAGGCTGAACCAGACTGCCTTTCTTATACAAAAATGACATTTCTTAAATTTTGATTATATGAATTCCTCCCTCTAGGTAGCATTATTCAGTGATAACAATAGCTCACATTATTAAAGTCCAGTATATTTTTCAAAGTTCTTTCCAAAAAGAATCCTTGAGGAATGCAATATAATCATGTCCATTTGCAATTTGTTAGGTAAAGCAGGCAAGGATCTGAAAAGTAAGTCTTGCATACAGAAACAAACCTTGTGGGACAATTGAATGTAACAGACTTCTCTACTAGCAGCAATGCAATGACCCAGGACAGTTTTGAGGAACTTATGAGAAAGAATACTATCCACCTCCAGAAAAAGTAGAAACACAGAAGAAAAATATATGATAGATCATGTGGTTTGATGGGAATATGACTGGGGTTTTGGGGTTAAATGATCACTCTATTGCAAATATGAATAACATGGAAATAAGGTTTTCAACAATGATACATGTATAATCCAGTGGAATTGCTTGTCAGCTCCAGGAGAGGGGAGGAAAGAGGGGTGGGAAAAAACATGAATCATGTAACCATGGCAAAATCTCCTAAATAAATAAATAAATAATTTTAAAGAAGGAAAAGTCAAAGTCACTTGCCCAGGGTCAGAAAGCTAGTAAACATTGAAGCCAGCACTCAAACACAAGTCTTTTGAATTTAAGACCAGTGCCTTCTTCTCCCTTATAAAAGAAAATGACATTTTTACACTTATCATTGATCTTTGCAGCAACTCTGAGGTAGACACATATTTTTCTCAACAAGCTTGTAGTCAAAAGGGCATTTTGTATAGTGAATAGAAGATTGGGTCTGGAGATAAAAGATCTGGGTTTTAATCATAGTTTTTTAACTTACCAGAATAGACAGGGACAAATTTAATTATCTTCCTAGCCCTGTATCTCAGATAAGGGCTGATACTTTGTAAGGATTAATAAATATGTTTTGATTAATTTATATATATATATATA
>NW_025354401.1:0-4514 GCF_016433145.1 Gracilinanus agilis
CCCCTCTCCCCCTCCCTCAGGCACTTATTGCAGCTCACCTGAATCTTTTATCATCACTTCCCAGCTGGTGATCGTCTCCTAACTCTACTCAGTCTATCAGCCAGAGGAGGTAAATTCCTTAATGCTCACCTTTGACTTGGTTGCTCCTTTTCTCAGAAATGCTCCGTCACTGCCCACTATTTACAAATTCTTTCATCTGGAATTCCCCGCCTTACCTCCCGGAGCCGACCCTTCCCAGGCAAACCGCACTTTGTCCGCTGCCGTCCCAGTTGGACTTGCCTCCATGCTTCTACTCTTTCTCTTCTCCGTGCTTGGAATGGTTTTCCTCCACATTTCAGTCTAGTCCCTTCTGTGCCGTAACTGGTGCCACCTCGTCCGTGAAGTCTCTACAACTCCTCAGATTTCTTCCATGACTCTTCAGACCTCTTCTATATGCTTTTTTTTTTTTGAGTTAAAAAATATATCGCTTACTTTTTTATCTTTATTTTAATAACAACTTTACACATATGTTTCTTCCACATACTTGTAATTAGCTTTATGGTTTTCTATGTATTAACACCATTCTGCCCCATTTGATTGTAAGTACCTTGGAGGCAGCAAACAGGCTTTATTTATTTATTTTTCTGTTCCTTGTATCTGGAATAACAACTGTATATGCTTTTTATCTATTTCTATTATTTTATTTTATCAGGTGAGTAAACATTACATTGAATTTTGATGAATGTCAAAATAATTTGGAAAGTACCAAGATTTTAACTGTTGGCTTGCTCTATTTTCTTTCTTTCTTTTGTCTAAACCTTTGATTTTGTTGGCATAGGAAAGCCCTGGTAAGTAAACTCCCTCTACCCACAGAGATCATGTACTGTTGTGTAATTTGTAGACTTAGGGAGCTTCCCGGGGGCGGGAGAGATTGGAGGAGAGACAGGTGTTCCGGGCTGGGTCCGAGATAAGGTGGGAGCCCAGGCTGACTCGGAGGACCAGCTCCGTCTGTATCCATCGTGGCGTGCTGCCCCTCCATCTGCTCACACCTGGGAGCCGTGTAGCCAACGCAGCTGGCGTTACTGTAGGACCCAAGAAAACCCGAGTTCAAATCCAGCTTCAGACACTTGCTTACCCTGGACAAGACTTTTAAACTATTTGTGCCTTAATTTTCTTACCTTTAAAATAGGAATAATAATAGTACCCACTTCATAGGATTAGTGTGATCATCATACCAGCAGACGTGGAGGCCCTTTGCAAAATGCAACTTTTTAAATGGTCAAAACAGTGTAAAAGTTGCCTTTTTCTGGCTCTTATGTGTCTTAATAATTTAATGATCTCATACTAGGTCTGTTTTGTTGCCATTGTCACATCGAAGTGGAAAGGGTTGGATTTGGGGATGGAGGATCTGGGTTGGAGCCCTTCCTTCTCCCGCTTACCCTCTGCTGGAACCTGTCCGAGTTCTTGGACCGTTCTGGTCTCAGTTTCTCTACCTGTGACAGGCACGAGCCCCCTTTAGCTCAAAAGCCAGAGGAAGAATGATTCTCTGTGTATCATCTGCACTGTAGCTGGAAGGCCGAGATCAGGCGGAGCGCAGAGTTCCGGATGCCAGCTCAGGACCGGCAGGAGGTTGGCATCCTCGGACTTCGGTTCAGATTTGTGGAGTGCCACCTGCCACCTGTGTGATATAATAGTAGTCACAACTGCACGCCTGTCAGTGAGGGCTGGGCAGGCAGTGATTGATCACAGTATTTTTTAATAACTACAGATACATTTTTCGTTGTTTCCATTGTATTATTTACTGCACCAGGGAATGGTAATTAAAAAAAATTATTGTTGGGTAAGACAAGTAAAAGCTTGTGGTTAAGATTTATTGGGACAGAGAACTACATTTACAAAATAGCATTATTGATTGAATGAAGTGAGGTCTCTGCTGTACCACTAGACACGACCTGTTTGTTGATTCATGATTAAATTTGAACTATCTGGTTGGATGACTTTGCTGAGGTTTGAACTAGCTAAGTTAGATAGTAAATGGTTAATATGTGTTTGCTGACAGAATGAGTGAACTCGATACAAAATGGCAGCCGATGAAAGTGTTGGTCTTAGAAACAGAACCCAAGGTCCAGGACAGATCCTTAGAGAGAACCTTCTCTAGCCCACTGTGCTGATGGAGATACGGAGGCCCAGAGCATTCCCCCAAAGTTACATGGATAACGAGGGGCTTAGAAATGAGGTCGTGGATTCTTTCTACCACATGGGGACTGCATTTCAGTGAAATTTGGGAGGTGGGTAGAGGCTGCAGAGAGAAGCACCTCATCCACGATGGAGGTGGTCATGGGTGATGGAAGGATCTTTGGCAAAGAGGTTTGGAGCTGGAAGTCCAACCCCCTGATTTTAGATGAAGAAAATGAGAAGACCCAGAGGGATAAAGTGACCTATTCATGGTTATATATAAAGTTTTGTGGTACCAAGCCTGGGGTCTGCTCTGCCATGTTGCTTTGTAGATAAATATATTTTTCCACAGGAAGGAAAATCTATCCCTAAGCCCCTGGAGGGCTGAATTATGTGACTGTATGGTAGAGTCCGAGGTCGGAGGTTCTCAGAATCTCTTGTAGAGAGCTGGAAGGGACGAATCTTTGAGATCATTTAACTCAACTTTCTTGTTTTACAAATGAGGAAATCCAGAGGAGGGGAAGTGACCTGCCGAGGTATCTCTTAGTGCTCGAGTCATGATTAGAACTCGGCTCTCCTGGCACTTTGTGCCAAACCCCACTTCTCTTGGTTGTTTGGAACAGAAATGGGGGAGACTGAACAACAAAGCTGGCAGAATCCCAGGAGGCTGATCAGTCTCTAAGCTAAGAAGGATGGATAAACAAGATATCTGACCGTAGCCAGGCTCAGGCATTTTGGGGGCAGCAGAAGGTACAAGGGCAAATTTGGGAGCACACAGATGTAAGCCCATCTCCTCCATTCTGCCCAAAGCAGAGGACAGAAGGAGCAGAGCTGAGATCTGAGCCCAATCCTCCTTCTGCAATAAGTTACTTTTTTAATATAGAATTGTTTCAATTAAGTTCAACAAGGATCTATTAAAATAATTGCTATGGAGCAGTTCGGTGACTCAGTGGATAGAGAGTCAGGACTGGAGACAGGAGGTCCTGGGTTCAAATATGGCTTCAGACACCTCCTAGGTGTGCGACCCTGGGCAAGTTACTTAAACCCCATTAACTAGTTATTACTTTTCTGCCTTGGAACCAGTATCAATTCTAAGGCAGAAGGTAAAGGTTTAAAAAAACAACCACCTAATTACTATGTTCTAGGCTACCCCTACCTCTGCTGACCTCTAATCTTTCATCTCCAACTGCCTTTCAGAGATCTCAAACTAGATGTCCAGCAGATAGCTTACACTCAGTAATTATCTTTCCCCTAAATCCCCAATCCCTCTTAATTTCAGTGCCTTCCCTCTATTGAATGATTTCCTTTTTATCTTTCATTTAACTTGTTTTTATATATTTATTCCCATGTTTTCTCTCTCATTAGATTGTGAGCTCCTTGAGGGCAGGGACTGTCTTTTGCCTCTTTTTTATATGCCTTGTGTCCAGCACAATACCTGGCACCTAGTAGAATCTTAATACATTTTTATTGATTGATTAATTGGCTTATTGGCACTGATCCTCCTATCCAAAGAACTTATTCATGAAAGGGGCAAGACCATTACTCAAATAAACAGGATTCAAGAGAGTATGAGTTAAGATGAGTGTGAAGGAGTCACTCACTTAAAGTATTATGGGAAATTTGGGGAGGGAGAAATATCTTTTATTCTATAGGTAGCAGGCAGTTGGAGAGGAATCGAAATGGTGATGAAGACGATTACGCTTTGTTGCTGGATGAGGTCTCCCATTTTCTTCTGTTTGTATTTTTAAAGTTAAAAAAACATTCTGAACTTAAAAACAACAAAGAGCATTTTCATGCATACAGGATATAAAAAGAGAATTGTGTTATATGACAAAATGAATCTTCTTTTTCACATGGCTTGTTTTTGAAAAGAAATATAGAGCTTCCGATACTTCCTAACTATATGACCCTGGGCAGGTCACTTAACCCCAATTGCCTAACCCTTACCTTTTTTCTGCTGATACTTACTATTGATTCTAAGGCAGAAGGTAAAATTTTTTTTTAAGTATACCATAAGTTTTTACCCATAACTTTAAAATTGTCCTTACCTGTTTCCTCCTAAATTTCTTTCTTTTCTATTCATAAAAATTTCAATAGTTCTCTTATTTTGTCATCATTATTGCCAAATCATCTTCTCTCCCAACCTCTATTCCTAATTTTAAAAAAAAGAGAGGGAAAGGGAGGGAAATCCTTTATAACAAATGAACTCAGTTAAAGAAAATTCTCCAAAGTGGATTTGTCAAGAATGAATGTCTTTGTATCTTGAGAGTCCATCTCCTCTTTGTCATGAGGTGGGTTAAATGCTTCATTGTAGACTTCCTGGAGACACTGAGTTTTTAATTCCTGAAGGATATATATAT
>NW_025354402.1:0-4682 GCF_016433145.1 Gracilinanus agilis
AATATATTATAATGAGAAATTATCATTCATTTTATCAATTATATTATATAGCATTTTATAATATAATTAATCTTATTAATTATATTATATATTATAATATATTATAATGAGAAATTCAATCAGTCAGTCAGAGGTTATGTGACTTACCCAGGGTCACAGTCTGAATTCAAATTTGAACTTTGGACTTCCTGACTCCCAGCATTCTAGCTACCGCACTGCCTACCTCCCTTCAAAGAGACCCAAAATGTATATGTGCTAAGGAGCCCAGGATTTAGAGCTAGAAAGAACATTTCAGATTATCAGGTCATCTACTCATTTTACAGAGGAGGAAACTGAGGACTATAGAGGTGAAGTAATTTGTCCAAAGACATACTCAGAGTAGTAATGGTAGCATGATAATCAAATTCAGGTATTTTAATACTAGAAGAGGGGAGGTTAGAATGCAGGTTTTATGCAAGCTTTATAACTGTGAATTAATTACTCTTTATCCCACAGCAGGTTTCTTAAGCAGAATTTTTTCTACAATAAACAAATCAATCCTCAGTTCTCTGAATTACAAACAAATTATTTCCCTTATGGGAAATGTGTATAAGAGACATAAGCACCAACCTTAAAATGATCATTACCTATTTCTTTTTGTACTCTCAAGCAAGTAGTCTATACCTTCCAAAATGTAGTTCCAAGGTACCTTTCTTAATATATTCCATATTATTCCTTTACAGATAATAAATGTCCAGAGACCAAATGGAAATACCAGATATACTCCAACTCTTGAGTGTAGGACCTCTTTGCATTTGGGCAGACTATCTTTCATCCTTGGAATTTCCTCATCTAGGAATCAGAATTATTGCCTTCCTTTTCCAGTAACATGACATAAAATAGTTATGATGGATGGGCTTGTGGTGAGGAAGACGGGTTCAAATCACATCTCTGACACAACTGCTTATTTCAGGATGGGCATTCAACTTTTGTCTGAGTCTCAATGGACTCATCTATAAAACTGAAATACTAGTTGCTTTAGCAGGATTATTATGATTATCAATAAAATAGATGCACATAATGTAGCATAACAATATAATATATATATATATATATATAACATGACATGATAGAAAATCAAAATAATAGATACAAAAAACTTATTCTTTAAATTTAAACAATGCTATATAAAGTTATTACATACTGGATTGGGGATCAGAAGTGGTTTTAAATTTCATCTCACATATATTATTTGTGAAAATTGGTCAAATTATTATTATTTTTCTAATAACCAACTGTAAATTAAGGGGCTTGTATTAGATTATCTGGGAGGTACCTTTAATCTCTAAACGCATGAGGTTATCATCTAATGAATAGATTTAATCAGAATATTGTTCCTTACAAAGTAGTTACTTTGGGAAGGTCTAAGTTAATTTCAGTGATCTGTTTTGGAATTATTTTAAGGGGATATAAAATATTCTTCTACATCACTATATGGGCAAATTTTCATGCGTCAAGGCTGGATATGAAATTTGGTGATAATCCAACATCTTCAGAGCACAGAGTTGGGATTATGTTATCAAACTGAATAAACTACTTTTCAGTGGCCAAAAAAAAATTGTGTGGATATACAATTTGATTATCCTAAAAATTACTGAAAATGATTCCAAAATGGTATCCAAATGTGTCTGGAGCAATATATTATTTTGGGGATAAGTATACAGTATCCTCAACATTAAAACCTTGAAGGACAACTCATTCATATACAAAAGACCAAGTCTCAATAATTTAATAAATCTAATGATTTGACAGTCAAATTTAAATCATTATCTTGTCCTTTACTTCAGAATACTGTAGGGTTATCTGATTTCATGTATAGATACAGCTAATTGTACCCATTTCTCTTCAGAATCTAGAGCACAGAACAAGGAGTCAGGGGTAAAAAGTTGCAGAGAGATCTAATATGGCATGATGTAAAGAAAAACTTCCAAGAAAGATCTTTATAATACTGGATGAATATGATGTTGGAGGAGTGTATCTCCTGGTAATCAGTTTCCTCACAGTCCTTCAGAGGAGAAACACCATGTAGATAATCAGGTTCAAACAAGATAGAGAACAGACAAATTGGAGATGATACATAGAAAGAGACTTAAGGTGGATCAGTAAAAGCTTGTTGTCCTGTAAATGGAACTTTTTCTACTCACAAGGAGCTTTCTCAAGTTATTGCCTTGGTTTCCTGAACTGTAACTTGAGGAAATTTCAAAACCTTACCTTTATGATCCCTTCTAGCTCTAAATCTATATTCCCATGGCATCATCATCATAATATTTTGTTCTACTAACCTTCCTAGAATGTTCCCAGGGACCTAAAATAATGGAGCAACTTGTAGGATTAAGATGTGTTGGATGGACCTAATTGCCTACTACGTTGAAATACCAGAGAATCACGCTATTTTTTTTTCTTACACTGCCAATTCACCAGTAAAATCTTTTTCAAAGTTGTGTGTGGTGGGCTGTATTGGGGGGACATAGAATTTTCCTCTTTCTCTCAGCCCCAAGGAGTACTCTACATGCCACCCTCTAATAACATATTCACTATCTTAAAATGTGGTCAACTATTTTCTCATTTGTAATTATCACAGAGCTAAAATAAAATTCTCTGTGCTATTATAGTGATTTAAAACAAAACAAAACTGGTTCAAGATAAATAATGGAACCTCGAGTAGTTAGTGGATACTCATGATTCATACCAGAAATCCTGCTACTGTTAGAAGACTCCTGAATAACAACAAATGGAGTGTGAATTTCAACACTGTCATCTCCCCTTATTTACAGCCTGTCCTGCAACTTCTAAACTTCCAGGCTTATATTTTCCAGACACTTTAAGTTGAATTCATCCACCAGAAACTATTTACCAGTTAATTTAACTTTTGTCTTAAGTGACACGATTTAAAGGGTTTGATTATAGCTCTTATTGATGCTTGTGAAAGGACATTTTTTTCATGGTTTATAAAGGAAAGAGCCTGTGACCATACATATTATCCATACCCTTTTCTCCTGTTATGCAATAATACACTAAATTCTGTGGTTCTTAGGAACTTTGCAGCAATTTGGAAGTTCAAACTAAAGGAATCACAAAATAGTGAAAGAGGAAGGAAGCCTGGTGTGGTAGAATGAGGAGAGTATTAGATTTGGAGTCAAAGAATCTAGATATGAATCTTGTCTCTATTATATACTTACTTGTGTGACCCAGTGTGTGCAACCGTTCTATGCAGAAATTTGCTTAAATGTAAAATGAGGGAATTGGAATGAATAACCTCTATTATCTCCCAGCTGCACTATGATGATCTAGCGCAACTCCTTCATTTTATATGTGAATAAAAATAATATTTGTTATGTGTTCAACATTGTGTTCCTTTGGGGATACAAATAGGCAAGCCCTACTATCAAGGAATTCACACTCTAATTAGTAGAAAGAGCATAGATACAATAGATCAGCTGCAGGAAGACAAGTTCTAAATCAGTGGTTCCCAAAATTTTGGCCTACCACCCGCTTTTCAAAAAAAATATTACTTAGAGCCCCCTGTCACATTCTATCACTGCCCCCTTACAGTTATTCACCGCCCCCAAATGCACCTGTGGCCATCGCTCCCCCTTCCCCCCTTGGATCGCTGCAGCACCCACCAGGGGGCAGTGGTGCCCACTTTGGGAATCACTGTCTAAATCTTAACTTTTCAACTATAAGAACCAAAAATCCTAGTAGGCATAAGATTGCTTGTCCTAATAATAAGCAGAGTATTGCAATAGATAATTGGTGATTCTGTTTGCCTCATGTGTCTTCATTCCAATGTATTTTTCATTATAAACTTAATCTCTCTGATCAGAATGTTAG
Organism: Gracilinanus agilis; assembly: GCF_016433145.1. Classification (NCBI taxonomy): domain Eukaryota; kingdom Metazoa; phylum Chordata; class Mammalia; order Didelphimorphia; family Didelphidae; genus Gracilinanus; species Gracilinanus agilis. The sequence continues at coordinate 3,871 of NW_025354402.1, forward strand.
CTCTTAAGAATATGAATGATATATTTTATCAGTATCTTCAATTTTGAGCACAGTAATATGGAAACAGTAATTACTTAATCAATGTTTCCAACAATAATCATACATGTTGATCATACAGGTTTGATGGGTATATGATTGGGGTTTTGGCTATAAAATATCAATCTATTGCAAATATGAATAATATGGAAATGGTTTTTGAACAATGATACATGTATAACCCAGTGGAATTGCTAGTCAGCTCTAGGAGTGGGGAGGGAAGAGGAGAGGGAAAGAACATGACTCATGTAACCATGGGGAAAAAAAAAACCTAAAAATAAATAAATAAATAACAATAATCATGCCATTCATCTTTAACTTGGTTTTTATAAGTAGTAATTTCAGAACAACTCTTCTCAGGCAAAGGAAAGCATAAACTAGCTATGATTTCCTTAAACTACGGAGTTCCCTCCACCTATAAGAATTACCAAATCCTAGGGATCAGATTAGGACTCAGAAAATTTAAGTCACTTGCCCACATCATTCATGCCACTAGTCAATATCAATAATTGAATTCAAATCAGGGCCTTTTCTGATTCCCACACTAGTTCTCTATCACCTTCTTATACTATGTTTTCTAAGGCAGAAAATAGATTAAGATTTCCCTTTTTTTTTTTTTTTTTTGCAATGAGGCCACTAAAGCCTACATTTTAAAGTGGGTTCTTATAATGCTAAAATTCCAAATGCTAAAAATGCAAATATCCCTCAAACTTCAGTGCACTAGATGGAGAGACACAAGGAGGTGAAAAGTGTAGGCATCCTCTTCCTGGTATCAC
>NW_025354403.1:0-1675 GCF_016433145.1 Gracilinanus agilis
CTCTCTCTCTCTCCCTTTCTCTCTTTTTCTCTCTCTCTTCCTCTTCCTCTTTTCTTTATTTTAAGGCAACAGATTAATAGTCATAGCATTGCTGGGTTAAAAGGTATGTATAGTTTAGTAACTTTTCATATTGTTCCAAATTGCCTTCCAGAATTGCTAGACCAATTCTCAGCTCCAACAATGCATCAATATGTCTGTTTTTCCATAGACTTTCTGATATTTGTCATTTTATGTTTCTGTCAGATTTGCCAGTCTAATGGATGTGAAGTGGAACCTCAGAGTTCTTTTAATTTGTATTTTTCTAATTATTAATGATTTAGAGCATTTTTTCATATGGCTATAGATAGCTTGGATTTCTTTCATTTAAAACAATTTTCTCCTTCAGAGAAAGAACTGATGTGATCTGAATGCAGGCCACAACACACTATATTTCATTTTCTTCTCCTTTTCCTTTATTTTTGTTTGAGATCTCTTCCACAAAATGACTAATATTGGAAACTATTTTACATGATTAAACATGTAAAATCTATATCTGATTGTTTATAGTCTCAGGGAGGGGGAGAGACATGGGATGGATTGATAGTGGGAAGGAGGGAAACCTTTTGAAACTCAAAATAAAAAATAAATGTTACAATATTGTTTTTACATGTATTGGGGAAAAAGAAAATATTATTATGAAAAAAACCCTAACCTGTCTGTTCGTATCCTTTGACTACTTATCAATTGAGGAATGACTCATACATTTGAACTGGTTTCAATATTTTGGAAATAAGAGTTAGAGTCAAGCAACTCACTGCAATCTTTTTGTTTTTTTTACCCATTTAACTGTTTCATTTCTAATCTTAGCTGGACTGAATTAGCCATCTGTGCAAAAATTTTTAAGTTTCATGTATGTTATCTATCTTATTCTCATAAGTTTTTTCCTTTCTTTGCTCCCTCTCCTCCATTTTATATGGAAGAAAAGGTTCATGGAATAGAATGTGCTTAATATTCATTCCACTTCCTTGACCCTCTTTTTTCCCCCTTTTTACTCAGATCTCAGTCACTGGTTATTGGCCTTTCCTTTAAACTGTTCTTCACAATTCCCAGTCTGAACGTTGAGTTAATTTTGCTTAACACTTATTCCTCCCTGAATATACTCTTTCTTGTCTTATTCCTCTCTCCCTGGCTCCTAATGTTTCCCTGTCAAACTGAATGTATTTCTAAGCTAAATTCTTTGTGTGCATGTGTGTATGTCTGTTTATGTATGCTGAACATTGTTTGACCAGTTCAAAGGAAAACAAGGTTCAAGTGATACCCATTCCCCCACTTCCTCATTTGTATAGTTGTTACTGTTTCCCTCCTTCACATGAGATAAATACACCCATTCCTTTGTTTTTATTTCTTACTGTGTTAGTCCCACATTCCCGTCTCCCTTTCTTTTTTTCCCTTTTAAAAGCACCAAAACATAAAAATTTCACATCCAGGTTCTTCACATTTGATTTCTTCTGTGAATCCTTATGACATCCCACATTTATGGAATGCTTGTATAATCTTTCTCCTTATTCAAATGCAAACATTTCCTCCTCTTATAGTTCTCCCACATCCCATATTGCTTGTATTTATCTTTTCTGTTTTTTAAATATATCCAGGCTCTCTCTCTCTCTCTCTCTCTCTCTCTCTCTCTCTCTCTCTC
>NW_025354404.1:0-6813 GCF_016433145.1 Gracilinanus agilis
CTCCCTCTGTCTCTTCCTTCTCCCTCTCCCTCCCTCTCTCTCTTCCTTTTCCCTCTCCCTCCCTCCCTCTCTCCTCTCTCTCCCTTTCTTCCTCTCACTCTCTCTCTCTCATCTCATCTCTCATCTCTTTCTCCCTCTTCCTCTCCCTCTCTCTCTCATCTCATCTCTCATCTCTCCCTCCCTCCCTCTCTCTCTCCCCTCTTCCCTCTCCCTCTCTCTCAGCTCTAAGGTCCCCCTTCTGTCCTTTGAGATATTGTGCCGTACATCAATGGGGCTCCAAGGTGAATGTCTGTGCTTCATGACCTGGCCTTGGGCTCCAGGGGCCACCTTGGCTCCTCGAGCTGAATCGTGCCAAGGGGAAGCATGTGCCAGAAAAATGCAGGTTCTTTTTTGGCAGTGACTGTCTCAAGCATGGGAGTGCCTCCACTCTGCCATAGCTGGCTTTTGTGATTTCACTCTGGAATCCATACTTGCAGAAATTCTTCCTTGCGAGCACAATGATTACTGATCCAAATGGCTTTTCATGTGGCAGAAAGATCCATTGCCCCAAGGAACCAGACGGTGGATGGTGCCCCGCCATGGCACTGTAGGACCAGGGTGAGTGAATTAGCTCCTAGAGCTTGCTTTCATAGAACTTGTAAATCTAATGGGTGAGAAGTGATGATATACAGAAAGGTGAAGTAATTCACATTGAGGAGGAGCTTCCAGTGAGTGCCAGGAGAAATGTGAAGAGGAGGAAATCACTTTCCCTTGGGCATGGGGGACACTAAGAGATCAAAGACCCTGAGCAAGCTAGTTAGTGGCTCAGGTGGCCGAAGGAAGCTTGATGTGACACCCTGACCAGGTGACACCCGATTTTTAATAGCAGCTTTCAATATCTTAATCTGAAGGAGAGATTGATAATGGGACCCTCTAACAGGAATAGTGGGAGAAAGAGGGTTTTTAAATTTTTTTATGTAAAGAAGATATTTTTATAGAATTTTTTTAGGATAAAGGTAGAAGGATTTGTTGTTTGTGGAAGAGGTGGACTCTGTGCCCTTAGAGAGCTTTTCTGGTGGGTGCCATGCTATGTGACTTTGACGAGGTTTCACACCGATGAACATTATAATACAGTCTCTGTGAAGTGATGGGGGCGTGCTGGAGAGATCCTACAATGAGGAGCTAGAAGACCTGGATTCAAGTTTTGGATTTGGCACTGGATGGACATGAAACAAGTAATCTGACCTTCCTGAAACTTAAATTCCTCTTCTGTAAAAAGGAGACCATAATCTCTGCTCTGACAATTTCATTGGGTCTTGTAATGAACTCATGGCTTCAGGTGATTCTGTATACATGCCAGCAGTTTTGATTGTAGCCATTTCCAGATTATCCTTTTTCTCTTAAAAGCATGTTCCCCACCCCCAAAAAAGTTGAGCAGAAACAATTGTTCCAGTCACTGGTGTCAATAGCATTCTGTCTCCATAGTGTGACATCTCAAATAACTTTCTAAATAAATATGGAGAGAGTGAAAATACAAAGTGCCTCGCCCTGCCCTTTTATTAAAAGAAAGAAAGGGAAATAGGAAGACTACAATTCTGGGAATTTAGAAGTCCTGTGGCTTGTCATGTGACCCTGGGCAAATCACTCCTTTGCTCTGGGACTCAGTTTCTTTTTCTGTAAAATCTTTTTCATGATAGATTAGATAGTAGCCAAGGGCCCTTCTCTAGCATAACATTGATTCTGAGAGGGGGAAAAAAAGAGAAAACTTTCCAGGAAGCCCTCTGTTTTTATTGAAAGTGTATGTTGGAATTTTCTGTTTCTGTGAATTTTTTTTCTTCTTTGTATTTCTCACTTTCATTCCTCCCCATCTCCATATTTTTTTTAATGAGCCTCTGAGATCCTATTCACATTCTATATACAGCATACAAAGGTGTGTGCAGTATTTTTGGTGTGATTAGATTTTTGCATCTTGGATAGTTATTTGAAGTGGACTCATAAAACTATGTGCTCCTTTAGATATGCATGTGGGATTGGAGTGGCACAAATTACATTTAAATTGACCCAGTGGACACCTTTTTGTAGCTTTTTCTGAATCTGGAGCAGGTAGGTGGTAGATTGGACTCAAAAGTCCTCACCCACTCCCCTGCTCTCTCGTTGAACACTACCGGGGAAGTCATCTTTGGGAAACATTTCCAGCTTTGGAGAACGAGAGTTGGTTATCCATTTTGGCTGGTCTGGAGTTAGAATTTTCAGTTGCCCGAGAGCATTCCAGGCATTCAGTGACCCTCAGTCTTGAAGGGTCTCTTCCCCCCACGTAAAAGGGATTTCCTCCTCTTCACCTCTCTCCTGGCACTTGCTGGGACCTCTCCTCTCCCTTCGAATTCCTTTACTTTTCTGCATATCAGAACTATTTGTGTGCCTGTCTAAACTCCCCAACAGATTTATGGACTCCATGAAAGCAAAGCCTGTGAGACAGTTATCATCTCTTTACCAATACCAATCTCAAGGCCTCTCCCTATAGCTATCTCTCTATCTTTTTCTTTTTCTTTATCTGTCTTTATGTCCGTTGATCCTTCTCTATCTCTTTATCTCTATTTCATCTATCTCTCTGGGCATCTCTCTCTGTATCTCTTTCTTTTTTTAATATAATTTTTATTTTATTAAAAAAATGTATTTTCCCATGGTGACATGATTCATGTTCTCTCCCTCCCTTCTTCCCTTCCTCCTCCTGGAGCTGACAAGCAATTCCACTGGGTTAACCATATCCCTTTCTCCTTCTCCGTCTCCTCTTTCAATTCAGTCCAACCCAATGAACATTTATTAAGCCAAGCAAAAAAGAGTCAAAAGACAGTCCTTGCACTTAAGGATTAAGTCGCTATCATTGTCTGTCGGGGCAGCAAGGCGGCACAGTGGATAGAGAGTGCTAGCAGTCAGGAAGACCCGAGGCCAAATGCAGCCTCAGACACTTACGAGGTTGTGCGAATCTGGGTAAGTCACATAGTCCTGCCTGCCTCAGTTTCCTGATCTGTAAAATGACCTGGAGAAGTATCTATACCAAGAAAACCCCAAATGGGATCACAAAGAGTCAGTCATGACTGAATAACAACAGTAACATCACTCTCTCTATCTCTCCATTCCTCCTGCTGTGTGATCCGAAACAAGTCACATAACCTCTCTTTGCCTTAGTTTCCCCACCTGTAGAATGGGGATTAGAAGCACAGTACCTGGCATATGGTAGGTGCTACATAAATCTTTAGTCCCTTTCCTTTCCTGTCCCAGGTATAATAGATAAATGAAATTATGCACAGAGTTCTTCTGCCTATCTATTATTTTGGTGGAAACCTAGCTATTGAAGGTTCTCAGAACTGGAAGGAACTTGAAGGATCTTCTAGTCCAAACTCCCAATTCCTTCATCAATAGGGATTCATGGACTCCTTTGGCTGTCTAGTGAGACTTTTGAACCTCTTCTCAGAATAATGTTTTTAAATGCATAAAATGGAATACCAAAGATTACAGAGGAAACCAATTATTGAAATATAGTTTAACAATCTTAGAAATAGAAATCAATACTGTATTATAAAAATGAATAATATGGAAATAGGTTCTGAGTGATAATACATGTATAAGCCAGTGGAATTGCTTCTCAGTTTCAGGAGAAGGGAGAGAAGAGGGGAGGGAGAGAACATGAGTTGTGTAACCATGGAAAAAATATTAAAAAAATAAAAATCAAACCATAAGCTTGTGGACCCAGTCCCAAGAACTCTTGCTTTCTATCATTAGCAAAGTGATCGGTTAACCCCAGTTAGAGGGAAGCTACCCTACCCCAACACAGCCTGTTCTGTGATCGGACAGCACTAGCCATTGAACATCGATGCCTTTTATTCAGCTGAAGCTTGCCTTTCTCCCCACTGGCCTTCGTTCCCTCCTCTGGGGCCAGGCAGAGTCCATGTGGTCCCTTTGACAGCCTGCCCTTCAGTTATCTGAAGACAGCTGTCGCCTCTTCTCCAAGCTAAACCAGTCCCATTCTTGCAGCCCCTCTAGGAAGGGTGCCATGTTGGGTGGTATCACCAGCCTTCTTCCCTCCTTTGGACAAGCATTGACTCACACATTTTCTTCTTACAATCTAATGCCCAGAAGTAAACAGAGAGCCCTGCAGATGTGGTCTGGGTAGGTCCATCACTTGGTTCTAGAGCACCCCCGTCACTGTTTTGGGTCAGTACTAATGGAAGTGCAAAGAGATACACACACCTGCACACGTGCACTCACACTCATCTCCTCCCTCCGTCCTTCCCCCTCCCATCTGTCTTGTTTAATTTAGGGTCTAGAGTCTGAAGAGGATATGAATATCCCACACTAAGGAGGAAAGACTGAGGCGGCAGCGGAAGGCGGGTTTTAGGGGTAATACCAGGGGCTGGATACAGCCCAGTCAGTTCTACAGGGTGGTATTTATCCAGAAGTATAATGCTAAACATGTTACCTAATTATTTATAATGACCTAGAGGTTTTGAGGAAAAAAATGTCCTTTTTGGTTTCTGTTGTCTACTATTGAATGGAAGGTGGGGAAAAACACTCATTAAGTGTCTACTAGGTGCCAGGCACTCTTAGGTGGCAAAGGTACAAAGACAAAAGCCTCTGCTCTCGAGGAGATTACATTCTAAATACATGGATAACTTTTTGTAGAATAAAGCCAGGAAATAGGAACAGAGGTTACAGGCAGACCTGACCTTTTTTCTTCAGTGAAAGTTGAAAAAAGACATAGAGGAACATGTTTCTAAGGGTTGGAAAGTAGAAAAAAGACATAGAAGAACATGTTTATAAGGGTTGAGGGTGAGGGAAGGAGAAGAAATTGAAAAAGGAGCAATGATGATGATAACTTGTGTGAGAAGAAAAGATGGCTGAATCCATGGTGGTTGACCTGGCACTTGGAATCAGGAAATAGGGTCGGGGAGGGGGAGAGTGGACAAGACACCTTGGATGGGCTCCTGACCTACACATTTGTTCTCCTCCTGCCTGACTCCCCAGAAGGCATCTCGGGGGCTTAGATGGGGTCATGAGAAACATTTCCCATTAACTTCTGCCTTGACCCTTGAATCCGTTCCCGTTGTCTTCTGGGCCTCCTTATGTCAGCTCTCAACATCTCCTGGCTTCAATTTTGAGCAGGCAGGAAGATGAGGACTTTTCTTCATGTGTAATGATGTTGGTTTAATTGCCAGAGGCACAGTTTGTGTTGATGCAGTTTTAAGACATGATGGTTCCCCACAGTCCCATTTGATTGTGATGGTGTGTGCACCACCATGCTGTTTTTATGTGGGCTTTTCATGGTGGGGCTTGGTGGCTTGGGTTGGATCACTCTCCACAGCCTGGGGCACTTGTGGGAATAAAACAATATGGCAGAATGGGTAGGGTGCTGGACTTGGAGTCAGGAGTTCAAGTCCTGTCTTGGGCACCTAACTGCTCTATGACTTTCGGAGGGCTCAGACGATTCCATAGGTCCAAGGACAAAGAAAGTGATGCCCTCTTGGTGCAGAATGAGGTGTATATATAGGCATTTATTTTTTTGGATTTTTGGATTTGATTGGATTTTGAAGAAAAGATTCAGGAGGAAGTGACGATTATCTTCAGATCATTGAAGATGAGGCTGTCTTGCCATGGATTCAGCCGTCTTTTCTTCTCATGCAAACTATCATCCTGGCTTCTTTCTCAGTCTCAACATGGGAATTTGTTTTGCTTCACTATGCATATTTTAACAAGATCTTTGTCTTTTTATCCCCCTTTCTTTTAATGGAGTGATGGGTAATGGTAGGGAGATAAAATAGATTTTTGTTCTTTGAAAAAATAAATTATTCTAAAAAATATTAAATAGGAATGATGATACCTGTAATCACTGCTTCATAAGAGGGTTGTGAGGCTTAAATAAGACAATCTATGTGAAACACTTTACAAGCCTTATAGTGCTCTGTAAACATCTGTTGTTATTGGAGCCACACATGTCTCCCCTTGCCCTTTGCCCGTCTGACCATCACACAGCACTTGTTTTTCTAGATGCCAATACTGGCTTCACAGCCAACTATTGACTTATAGGATAAAGTACTATGAAAATGAAAAAAAAGGAAGGAAGCGAATTCTCTTTAAAAGCTCTATTCAGTGAACAGATTGGCCCCACTCGTTCTGCCGTAAAAGGGGCCAGGAAGTCAGGATTCATTTTCCTGGTGGTGAGAGATGCCTCTTTTGCCGGGGTGGCACCGGTAGTCACCAGGTAACCTTGTTTTTCTTTGTATGAATGCATGACTGGCTGTTTCCTGCACCTGGATAGCTCCTCACTTAGGCTGGGTTTTCTCTTAAAGAAAAAAAGGAAGAAAAATAACTGGGCCTGTGCACATGTGCACACACAAACACCAACCCCAGTCAAGGCCCATTGCTTTGTGCCTGCCACCTGACAGCTGGGAGATGTGCAGAGAGGCCAGTGAGCTCTATAAAAGCATGGTGGGAAGGGTGGAGGTCAGGAGCTGGGAGCTGGAAGCAGCCTTAGAGAGCCACAAGTCCAGCACCCCCATTTTAAAAGAAATCTTATTTTTATGTATATCTTTCACTCCAGATCTTTCTAGTCATCTCTTATAACAGATATTTAAAAAGAGGGAGACAACCAGTTCAATAAAAACTAACCAAAGACAAACCCATATCTGGTAACACATCCTGTCTCTTCAGTGAGAGGAAGGAGTACATTTTCTCAATTTCTCTCCTTCCTTCCTTTCCTTCCTTTCTTTCCTTCCTTTCCTTCCTTTCCTTCCCTTTCCTTCCCTTTCCTTCCCTTTCCTTCCCTTTCCTTTCCTTTCC
>NW_025354405.1:0-7468 GCF_016433145.1 Gracilinanus agilis
ATATACAATATATTAATGTATACTATATTATTTAATAAAAATATTAAATATGTATTAAGTAAATTAAATTAATAAATAAATGAAAATTTAAGATGCCATAGACAATGAGGTAATATCAGTCCTAAATATTTGATTCTCTTTATCATTTAGTCATGTCTAAGCCCTCGTGATCCCGTGGACCATAGCATGCCAGGTCTTTACATAGTTCACTATTTCTTGAAATCTGTCCAAGTTCAGATTCATTGTTTCCATGATAGTATCTATCCATCTTATGCTCTGCTGTTCCCTTCTCCTTAAATGTTTATCAACAGAGACCTTCCTAATGAGTCCTGTCATCTCATTAGTTTATGTGAAAAGTATTTTGTAATTCTATACGTTACCAACAAAAATATAGTAGCAAGAGACAGAAAAAAAGAAATTCCATATAAAATAATTCTAGACAATATAAAATACCTGGAAGTCTACTTGCCACGCCAAATCCAGGAACTATATGAGCACAATTGCAAAATACTTTTCACACAAATAAAGTCAGACCTAAACAACTGGCAAAATGTCAATTACTCACGTGAGGTCAGTCAAGTCAACGTAATAAAAATTGTAATTTTACCAAAATTACTTAATGTCACGCCTATCAAAATACCAAAATATATTTTGTAAAGCTATAAAAAGTAACAAAATTCATCTGTAAGAACAAAAGGTCAACAATATCAATGAATCAATGGAAGAAAATGTGAAGGAAGGTGGCCTCGCAGCCCCAGATCTCAAAGTTCATCACACAGTATTAATCATCAAAACAATCCAGTACTGGCTAATAAATAGAGTGATGAATCCGTGAATATACAATACACGGTAGCAAATGATCACTGGGATCTAGTACCTGATAAACACAAAGATCTGAGTTTTTTAAATACAATCTGGCAAAAATTGTTAGGAAAACTGGAAAGCAATTTGGCAGAAACTAGGATAGACCAAAATTCCATACTGTATACCGACATAAGTTAAAAATGGGTACCTGATGTAGACCCAAAGGATGGCATAAGCAAACTAGGGGAGCGTGACAAATTTTGCCTTTCGGATTTATGAATAGTGGATTAATTTAGGACCAAAGACAGAAGATCATGGAAAATAAAATGGATGATTTTGATTACATGAAATGAAAAGAGTTTTGCACAAATGACACCCTGAGAGTCAAATTTAGAAGGAAAGTAGGAAAATGGTTTGTACTAAATTTCTCTGATAAAGATCTCATTTCTGAAATATGTAGAGAGCCAAGTGAAATTTAGAAGACCCCAAGGCACTCCTCAATGGATAAATAATCAGAGTATGAACAGCTAGTTTCCAGAACAAGAAATTGAAGCTCTCTACAATCATATAAAAATTCTCTAAATCACTACTGACTAGAAAAATACAGATTAAAACAACTCTGGGATACCACCTCACACCTATCGGATTGGCTAATATGCCAGAAAAAGAAAAGGACAAAGGTGGGGAATGAGGGAAAATTGGGATATAAATGTATTATTGGTAGAATTGTGAACTGATCCATCCTTCATAGAGAACAATTTGGAAATATGCCCAAAGGGCTACAGAACTGCGCTTATCCTTCGACTTGGCAATACCACTTACTACATCTGTATCCCAAAGAGGTTTTTAAAAAAGGAAAAAGACCTACATGTAAACAAATGTTTATAGAAGCTCTTTTTTGTTGTGGCAAAGAATTGCAAACTGGGGAATTATTGAACTTGCCTTGGAATATGAATCTGATGGAATTCTATTGTGCTAAAAGAAAGATTAGCGAGATTGTTTCAGGAAAACCTGGGAAAACTTACAGAATTGATGCAAAGCGAAGTGAACAGAACCACAACATTGTACACAGTAACAAAAACATTGTATTACGATCAGTTGTCAGTGATCTAAGACAGTTCCAAAGAATTTATAATAAAAAATGCTTCCATCTCCAGAGAAAGAACTGATAGAGTCTGAGTAGACATTGAAGCATATTTTTTTCACTCTTATTCCTCTTGTTTGGCCAATATGGAAATATGTTTTGCATTATTCCACGTGTAAAACAAAATTACATTTTTGCTTTCTCAGTGGGTAGGTGAGGGGTGGAAAGGAAAGGAAAAATTCAGAACTCAAAAGAAAAATGTTAACGAATGTTAAAAATAAATCATAACAATTTTAAACAGTTTTGACAAAACCGAGGTAACTATATTCACATAACCCTGCCTGTCCACTACTTGGTAATCTTGTCAATTAAAGAGAATGAGGAAGGCAGTTGGGTGGTTCAAATGTAGGTGCTGGGTTCAAATCTGGACTCAAATACTTCTTAGCTAAGTAACCTTGGGCAAATCACTTAGTGCCCATTGCCTATCCCTTACTCTTCTGCCTTGGAACCAATACACAGTATTAATTCTAAGATGGAAGGTGAGGGCTTTAAGAGAGAGAGAGCGAATGAGGTTAATTTGGCATGTCCTGTTCTGGATGAAGCTATGCTGACTCTTTGCAATCCCTGTTCCCCTCTAGATATTTATCAATTGTCTCTTTAATTATCCATTCTAGAACTTCCCAGGAATCAAACTCAAGCTTACTGGGCTATATTTTTTATGCTCTTTTGTCTTCCCTTTGAGCTGGAAAATCAGGGCTTTTGCTCTTCTCCAACCTTGTGGCATCTCTACGATTTTCTGGGATCTTGCAAGAGTCAGACAGTGTCTCAGCAAACACGTTTTCACTTTTTCCAGGAACCACGGCCATAATTCATCTGGGCAGGTGGCTTTCGTTCATAAGGGCGGCTCAGTGCTCTCCTGCTCTCCTCTTCTAGCTCTCAGGTCATGACTCCCCAGGAGGCATTTTATCCTGTCGATTCTCGGGCAGAGGTCAGTGATCTTGGCAGAAAAAGCAGAAGAAGGCAAGTCAGAATGTCTCTGGCAGTCCCATTGCCCCACCCCACTGAAATCATAGGCCTCTCTGCTTTTAATCCTTTTTCCTCCCAATATAGTCTTTTTAAAACCACCCCTTCGTGCCCTCGACTGCCTCAACTCATCCTGAGTTTTCACAGAACTTAAGAATTGCAAGAAATCTCGTGGTTCATCTCATCCAACCTATAAAGGAAAGGAATCTTGGAGAGTTGGAGACCAAACAGACCTTGTGCTCCTCCTCTAATGACTGGCCTTGTTTCCTTCTCATGTGCATTTTTGATATCTAAGTTTGGGGTGATTCCTTTGCCCATCCATGTCAGTCTTTTCAAACAAATCTCATGTTTTGCAGCGATCTCATTGGGGCACATACCTAGTGCTGATACCTCTGGCTGAAGGTGTTTGCATATGCTAATGACTTGATTTACAAAATTTCAAATTGTTCTCCAGGCTGATTTCATTAATTCACAGCTCCATCAGCGAGGTCTCAGTCGCCCATCTTGCTTTTGTTTGTTTTTATTTTTGCTTATTTTTTCCCATTTTCTTATTGCCAGACAAAACACCCCACTGGTCACTGGTGTGAGAGCAAACTCACCGGAAACCAAAACCCCAGAATAAGGCCAAAGACGCCCTGATGTGAATGACGACTCGGGCAGTTCTTCCTCTGGAGGCGAAGAGCATTTCCTGTCATAAATCTTTAGGATCGTCCCAGGTCCCTGCATTGCTGGGAGTAGCTGATTTTCACAGATAATCGTGGTCCAATATTGCTGTTATTGTGTGTGATGTTCTCCCAGCTCTGCTTATTTCACTCTGCATCAGTTCATAGAGATCTTTCCAGCTTTTTCTGAAATCATGCGGCTTACAGTATGCCATCAGCATGCTATATGGTGGTGTGTTCAGCCCTCCCCCAAACGACCGGCATCCCCTCAATTTCCAGGTCTTTGTCGCCCCAAAAAGAGCTGCTATGGAGGGCCCAGGTTGAGCCCCGCAGCGGCCTCCAGCGATAAATCTGGCAGGTGATCAGACAGACATCAGGACGGGGCTGTGAGGTAATGGCTGCCCCCTGGCCCTCCCGTTGGGAGGCCTGGAGCCCCCAGGGAACAGGGCCAGGCACCAGGGTTCCCTCACGCAGGTCGGGGGGGAGGGGGCTCATTGTAATGCTGCCATCTGCAGTCAGTAGGGTTCCAGGCTCTCAGCGTTTAGCCCCCCAAAGCTGAGTGTCCAGAGCTCCCTTCCTTTTCCTCCTGCTCCCCCAGATTTAGGCATCTCTGGGCCTCCCTTGGGTGAGCTCTCGGTTTTGTTGGGAAACTCCCCAGCCTGCTGGAGTGGTCTGGGCCGGGAACGGGAAGACCAAGGAATGGAACGTGACCCACTCGCTCTGCCTCCAAGGAGACACCTAATAAGGAACGACGAAGGAAAGAATCTGAGGAAATGCCTGTCCCAAGGGCTGGGACTGCAGGGGGCAGAGAAGCCAACAAGGCCATCCGGCTGCCACCTTGTTAACAGCGACCCCAGAGAGTGGTGAAAACCATAAACGACCAATCGACTGGTTTGCCCGAAATCGTGCTTCCTGGGTTTCTTCTGCCGTTCTCATGTGTCGATTGGAGCAGCGATGTTTGCGCTTGTGGCGGGTAATCTGCAAATCAAGAGGAGCAATAATAGCCCTTCGGTTTAAAGCATTTTTAAAGAGGGTAAATACAAGGTTTAAGTCCAGAGAAACAGCTGGGCTACTTTTACTTCAATTCAGCTTCGTGCTGCAAACTTTTCATCTGATGGCCCGCCTTACGTGAGGTTCACAAGCATCATGGCGGTCCATCCTCTCAATAACCTGGCAAGGAAGTGCCATTTGTATTTCGATTTGACAGTTGAGGAAACTAAGGCACACAGGACAGGCAGACTCTTGCCTAGAGTCACACAGCAAGGAAGCGTCTGAACCCAGATTCAAACTCAAGTCGTCCTGACTCAGGTCTGGCATTCTAGACGCTGTGTCTCCTCGATGCACCTACTATGCGCCAGACCAGATTCTGCAGACGGAGGGACAAAAACAGGTCTGGTATGGAATCTAGATCACGGAAGGGGGGGGGGGGAGCCGAGCCATGAATGGAGATGGGGGAGGGAGGGAGAGCCCTTACACTCTGGAGACATGAAGGCGTGGAATGGGGACATGGAAGGCCAAGTTTGGGGAAGAGCGAGAGAGCCCCTTGTCTTGCATTAGAATGTTTAGAGAAGGGAAAGGGGGAATGCGGGCCAAGAGGCTGAGAAGTCACCATTTGCTCCCAAAGGGAATCAGCAGGCAGTGAGTGTTTCTGAGCAGGCAGCCCGGGAGATAGACTGGACGGAGGAGGCTTCAGTAGTCTAGAACAGGCTGGGTGAGTGGAGGGAGGCCCAGGGGGGTTGTTGGGATGTGGCAGTCACATATGGGAGGGGACTAGAGAGGGAGGACGAAGGCCTGGGTCACCGGGAGGGTGATGACGCCCTCTTTAGAACTGGCCGCCCTGGGGACGTTGGACAGGGTCGCTAGTGAATTCCATCTAAGACACGTTGGCTTGGAGATATCTGTGGCCAGGAGCAGCAGGCGAGGCCAGCCGGCCCATTGCCTCGGTTCTCGGCCACTGGGCCCTCCCTTCCGGGCACTGAGTGCAGCTGAGGTAGAAGAAGGCCTGAGCGTTTGGAAGCACCTCCTCCCCCATCCTGGGGGGCCCCCCAGGTGGCCAAGACCCCGGCGCGCAGCGATACTTGGGGAACAGCCACCGATTCATGCTTGAGGACTTGTAGGTAAGGCTGTAATTAATTGGATGTAAATGGGTGTTCCTGAAATGCTTGAAGACAATTTGTATTCTTAAGTGGGTTAAACAGCTCCGCCACCTCCCGGAGGTTTTAATTGGTTCAGCCAAGGCTCTTTGCATAACGCAGAAGCAAACGGCAGCCTCCTCCGAATGAAGTCCAGGCTCTTGGACTGCAGCATACAGGCCTTTCCTCAAAGGGGGCTCAAGATGGGGCACCCGAAAAGCCCACGAGGCCCCGCGGAGCTCCTCAGGGTTTACACACTTATCAGTGGCAGCTGGGGTGTGTGCGTGCGTGCGTGCGTGTGTGTGTGTGTGTGTGTGTGTGTGTATGTGTCCTTTCCCTCACAGCATCACAGAATGAGAGAATCAAAACATCGGCAGGGCTGCGGAGTCCAACTCAGGGAAAGATGATCTGGCTGAGGCCAGAGGAGCCCCGGGTTCCCCAAGGGGGTGGCTAAAGCAGAGGGCGTTCTCTGCATCTCTCTTTAGATGAGCTACTCAGCCAATAAAGAGGTAGTAATAAGCCCTACTATGTGCCAGACTCTGCGCACAACAGAGAATCCCCGCCCTCGAGGAGCTTGGTCTAAGCCGGGAGAAGACACAAACAAGGGAGAGACGGGAGAAGGCAGAGCCAGTGAACAGAGGGAAGGCGGGGGGATGGAGGGGCGGTGAAGGCTCTCTCTAAGAAGTGGATTTTAGATGGGCCTGGAAGGAAGCCAACCAGAGGAGCGGAAGGGGACGAATGTTCCAGACATTGGGGGCCACCCGGGAAAGGACCCAGAGCGGACACATGCGAAGTCTTGTTCATGGAATGGCCAGAAGGTCAATGTCACCGCACTAGAGTATGTGTCGGGGAGTAAAGTGTGAGAATCCCTGAGCTCTGCTAACCTGCTCTGCAAAGGCTAGATAAATGGCCCATCACTGGGCCTTGATGGCAAACCTTTCTGCAGTAGCATGGCCAGCTAGTGCCTGGGCCCCCAGCTCAGGATGATCACGGCTCCTGCAGGGGCACTGACTGACGACATCAGAGAACGCCAGAGATCCTTCTCCTCCTCAGGAGCACCCTGTGCTGATGGGACAGGCGTGACTGTAACTCGCCAACAGTCTCCTGAAGGGAAAGTCCTCTCAGACAATTGATGGGACCTAGAGGTCACTCGGGACCCTCTGGGAGGCTCGGCTTCCCTCCACTTCTGCCAGCCAGGCACCAGCTGGGTCTCTGCCAAGTCTTTCTGAGGTCCAGTCTGAGGCAGAGGAGGAGCGGCTCCAGCTCCTCTTTACACAGCAGACTGGACCCCCTGGAAGAAGCCAGACCCTCAATGGGGAGGAAGCCTCTGCTCTTAGGAAGCAGCCTCAGCTCATCATTTCCCAGAGGGAGACATGAGCATCCAATGCTGGCCTGATGCATAATTTAATCCCTCAGCATTTGGATCACAAAAATTATGTTCAACATAAATTGTGTAAAGTGAAACTAACCTCAGCTTGGGAGGGGCCCTCCTAAGAGCAGCTCATTCGTCTGGCCGGGACCTGCTCAGGCAAAAATGCTGGCAGGTTAAACATTGGCATTGAAATAATTTTTAGACTAGGACAGTAATAGTGTATTTAGCAGTCAATGAACTGGAAAACCATCATTTGCTTTTCCTCATTTATGCCATTTACTCAGAGGCCTGGGGTTGGCCAAACAGGAACTTGGGCAGCTGCTTCCATGGACGTAGGAAGGAAGGAAGGAAGGAAGGAAGGAAGGAAGGAAGGAAGGAAGGAAGGAAGGAA
>NW_025354406.1:0-10413 GCF_016433145.1 Gracilinanus agilis
TCCTTTCTTTCCTTTCTTTCTTCTATGTAGTGATCTATCATCTAACCATTCAATAATTTAGAAATGTACCTGTTATATCATTAGTATAGGAAAGTCTCTGTGAAGAAACTTCCTTTTCCAATAGATATTTTTCAACTTTCAATCTGCAAATCCTATTTAGCATTCAAATAACTTCCCAACTTCCTTCCCTCCTACCTGTCCAGTCTTCTTAAACCTTATTTCACCCCTACCCACCACGTGCTTTGTAATCCAGCAATAGTGGCCTTTTGGCTGTTTCTCACATCCGACTTCTATCTCCTTTTTCTGTGCATTTTCTATGACTATCCCGCATACCTAGAATTATCTTCCTTCTCATCTTTCCCTCCTGGCTTTTCTGGTTTCTTTTAAGTTACAGATAAAACATCTCATCTTCTCCAAGGAGCCTTTCATGATTCCCCTTAATGTTAATACTTTCCTTCTAAGGAATATCTCCAGTTTTGCTTATATATATCTTGTCTGTACATAGTTGTTTTCCTGTCTCTATGAAACTATAAATTTCTTGGGAACAGGGGCTGTCTTTTGCTTTTCTTTACATCTTTAGTTCAGAAAATTGCTTGTTATATAATAGAAGCTTATTAAAGAGCTTGTTGACTGACTAGTCTTAGAGAGTTACCAGAAGCACTAAGGGGTTAAAAGACTTGCCTGTGGTCACATAGCTAGTTTGTGATAGAAGCAGGATTGGAATACATCATGTTAATGCTAGCACTGGCTTCCTATTCATTATACCATAGTACTTCTCATTATGCTACCCAAATGTGTGTTTGCTAGTATTACTTTCTATTAGTTACCACAGAGTAGAAAATATTTTCTGTACATTGGCAGTAATGATTTAAGCTGGCAATGTTTCTGCTCAATCTCCTCATTAGCTTAAAACTGTTTATATTACCAGAGAAGAATTCAAATATGTGTCCAAATGCTCACACATTAGTTAATGGAGAGATAATTTGTAGGGAGATGCTGAGAATGTGCCTTTTCCTCCAACATATGTATCACACTACTGTTAGCTTCTGGTTCATGGTGAGTGGCTGACAAAGAGCAGAATCCTGAAATGGGATGTGAAAATATGTATTTTTCTAAACTGAATCATTTTTCTCCACTAATTTCCATTATCATTTCTGAGATGCTTTATCTTCATTTCTGAATAGTCTTCAGTTGGCTATGATTCATACCTATTTAGAACTTAACCAAAGCCAAGATGGCACAGTGTAAATAATATTAGATATGAAGACAGAGGACCTGAGTTAAAATCCCACCTATTATCTGTGTAATCTCAGGCAAATCACATACTTTCTTTGGGCCTCAAATCCCTCATCTGTAATAAAGACTAATGGACATGTACTAATTGGCTTTTGAGGTCTCTCATTTTTTTAAACCCTTTTTGGAATCAATACTATGTATTGGTTCTAAGGCAGAAAAGCAATAAGAGCTAGGCAAGAGGTGGTTAAGTCACACAGCTATGAAGTGTCTGAGGACATATTTGAATCTGGGACCACCTGTCTCTAGACTTAGCTCTCTATCTTCTGAGCCACCTAACTGCTCTCTGTCTCTTACCCTTAAAAGTCTTTAATGGTTCTTTTATTTAAAAGTCTTGTAGTCATTTTATAAATTGTTCTCCTGTTTCTGCTCACTTGACTCTGCTTCAGCTTATATAAGTTCTCCCAGGTTTCTCTGAATCTCTACTTTTTGTCACTTCTTATAGGATAATAATATACCATTGCATTCATGTACCCTAATTATCCACTCACACTCTAAATGATATTCTCTTTCAATCTTCTAGGAATTATGGATATCTGGACATCTTTTGTATACACAACTTGAACCTTCTCTCTTACCTCCAATGGACACAATGGCCCTAAAAGGTTTCATATCCTTGGTCCCTATTACCACTTCCAGACTCCCTCTGCTGCCACCACTCAGCAACCTTTTAAGGATTATTTTATAAATAAAGTTCACCCTGGACCTATCCAAGAGGCTGTTATCAAACAGCATCCAGGCTCTTCTTCCTCCTGTGGAAAGGAAGTCAATGTGGGAATCATGGAACTCTCTCTACCACAACCCCTAAAAATGGATTTTACCTGTAAACTTAACTAACTCCATCTTGGTTCCAAGTATACCTAGAACTGCTATAGTTTGCTGAATAAGTGTAACATATAAGATTGTGTACCTGAAGAAGCATCCGATACCTTTTATACCATTTCAAGAACTGTTTCTTTGCTTCAGCTAATTGCCTATTCTCTATATTACATATATTGTGTGGGTTTTAGTGTGCAGATGCCTCATTTGAGGATGTTTTTAGAAGGAAGATGCTTAGAACACTCCCTTTTCCTTCAACATATGCATCACACTACAATGAGCACTTGGATAGTGGTGAATCTGACTAAGAATAGGATGTGAAAATATGTATTTTTCCAAATGGAATCATTTTCACCTACAATTAATTCTCTACCATATATCATTTCTATCTTTTTAAAAATCAAATATTTCTTAACTATGAGTTTGTTTTTTAACATGCCTCTATTTTCCTGAACCTTGTTAATTCAGCCAGTCAGAATAAATAGTTTTCTTGATCTTGGTGCTTTTCTATATAAAAGAAGCCTTATAGAAAAAATCTAATCGTGTTTGTTTGCAGTTATATACTATGTGCATCTCCCTGGTTTGCAAGTTTTAAAACAACGGCAATAACAACAGCAAAAACAATAAAACTAGTTTTATTATGTGACCATGTTTTAGAGTATTATTTTTCCTTTTGAATTCCACAAATCCTCTTAGACTAGAAGGCTCCAGCATACTAAATGAGTAGATATTCCCTCAAAACACTCAGTCTTCTCCCTCAATCTTATCAACTCCTTTAATCGACTCTTCCATTCCATCTCAGCCACATTCAGTTAATCTGACCCTTGAACTCATCATCACTACAAGAAATTCAAAATTCAACTATAATCACCAATTATTCCATCATCTTCCAAATCTCATAGCTTCTCACCATCTTCTCCACAACTTAGTACTCTACAAAGACATTACATCTGCTCTGGCTCCACAATCTTCATTTCCCAATCAGCCCAAAAAGAGGCAGCCTGGTGGAGCAGTGGCTAGAGTGCTAGGACTTGAGTAAGAAAGACCCGAATTCAAATTTGGCCCCAGTTACTTACTAGCTAATTAACTCTGAGCTAGTCATTTAACACCATCTACCTCAGCTTCCTCAACTGTGAAATGTGGATCATAATAGCACCTGTCTTATAGAATTCTTATGAGGATCACGTATCGTGATATTTGTAAGATGTTTCACACTTACTAGCTGTGTAACCCTGGGCAAGTTATTTAACTCTGCCTCAGTTTCCTCATTTGTAAAGGGAGCTAGAGAAGGAAATGGCAAATCATTCCAGTATCTTTGCCAAGAAAACCCTAAAATGAAGTCATGAAAAAAAACAGAAATAATTAAAATGTTGGAACAAAAATAATCATAGTGATAATAAGCATTTATAAAGCTTTTATACAGTGCTTTACATATGTTATCTCATTTGATCCTCCCAAAACTTTATGAGGTAGGTGCTATTATGAACTCTACTTTACAGAGGAATAAACTCAGCGGAGAACAGGTAAGTGATTTGTCCAGGTTTAGCTATTAAATGTTTTGGGCAGGAGTCAAATTGAGGTTTTTTCCTGAGGTCGGTCCCACATGCTACCCAATGTACCTTTTAGCAGTCTATATTTGTAAATGTTGTGTCCCCTATGGAATATAAGTTCCGTGAGTATAGGGTCTATTTCATTTTAGCCTTTGTTTGCCCAGCACCTAGCATAATAGACATATAATAGGTTCTTTATAAATGCTTGTTGATCAAAGGACTGAAACTCTAAATCTATCATATAAGTCGTCCAACTTTAGTTTTTTAATTTAACAAGTGAGTAAACTGAGTCTGAAAGAGTTTAAGTGATTTGGCAAAGGTCAGACAGTAGCAGAGCTAGAGGCAGAACTAATTTTCCAACAAACGGTTTAATAGTTTTTCCATTCTACCTCATTGTCTCTCTTTAGCAACATATTTTATTTTATTTTATTTTTGGTCTAGACCTGAGATATCAACAGAGAAGCCTCCTCACATTAAGAAAAATAAAAAAAAGTTATCAATGTGGATTGGCAATTTTCCCATAATTTTATAATCTTTGAGAGAGAGTAGACTGGACTATGTCACTTAGAGGTGAAATGGCATCTATGCAGCCAGTAGATATCAGAATTAGGACTTGATGCTAGAACTTCCTAAAACAAGATCAACCCTCTCTCCCATATGCCAAGCTGACTCTTAACATATTTCTTTACCTTCTTTCTCCTTGGTTCTTTCCTGTGTCTCTCTTTTTTTTCCCCTCTACCCACATTTGCATTCAGCATGTTACTTTAAGACCAGCCACCCCACAAAATATTTAATGTAGCTTTTCTAAAAAGCACATTACATTTAAGGATGTCTAATTACCAACAGACTGGAAAAAAAAAGATTCAGAAAATGTTGAATGTGCATCCTGCCGGCTTGAATCTGAGAAGGAGCTGACAATCAAGCCCCATTGTGATCATGATCACAGCATTCCTGGGAGCTGTTACAAACCACCAGGCTGAGCAGCCTAGACTACTCTGAAGGGGGGGGGGTGAGGCAGTTGGGAATCTGGACTCAAAAGGCTGAAAAGGAAAAAAAAAACCTCAGAGCTTCTCCCAGGTTTCAACCATACAGCAAGCAGTTGGAAGATTCTCTACCACTGCTTTTGACTTTAGCATCCACACCATTAATCTGAAGTTTTTCTGAAATGATGTCCACATGCAGAAGCTACATTATTGTGGGAAAAAGGTGCAGATGCAAATCCAGAGAAGAAACCCATATTTTTTTGTTTTTAATATAAATGAACTAAGGAATGAATAAATATTAAGTTAAAAAGCAAGCACTTAGTAGGTGCCAAGTGTGCTTTATACAAGTATAAAATCCTCATTCTCAATCTGGCTGGTGAAAACAAAACATAAAAGAAATAATTGAAAAGGAAAAAAGAAAAATAAAGAAACAAATTAACTAAATACACAGATCTGAAATTGGTAATGTTCTTGTTTAACTGTCATTTTAAAGAGTTTTCCATTTTCCAATAACATTCATAATATCTACCATGATGGTGGGAAAAATTAAAATCAAGTAAACACATCATTTCACTCCTCCTTCAGTGTAAATGACAGATGACTCTTTGGATCAAAGGCCCTTTTTATAATGTCAAGTGCCACTCCTAGAATTCCCTATGAGCAGTCCAGTTTAGTCCCTACACTGTTGAAATGGTGCTTCTCTCACATTGTTCAGGCAGTCTGACTCTAAAAGTTAGAGATCCCAAATTTCCTTCTCTTCAAATGAATTCTGACATCTGATTTTGCTTTATATTTTCTACACTCTATTCCATTATGTGAAAACCACCATGGAAAAAACTGCTAGTCCAAGAAGCTAAGGGCCAAAGATAATTGGAAAGGTGAAAATGTACTTGTTTTTGCAGAAAAGCCTTCCATTTCTTTCTCCTTTAAACAAGAAAAAAACACAAAACAAAACATAACATTTCTACCATTTTAAGTGATAAAATGCCCAATGAGGTTTTTTTAGAAAATTTTCAACTTGTAGGGTTATACAGAATAGACAAGAATTTGTTAAAGAATATTGGTTTATCTGTCAATGAAAATATTCAGGGATCTGGCATATATACAAAGCATCTTTGAAACTACTCAATATGTAAAAGAGGCTAGAGAGCTTGCTTCCTGGGAAATACTGATGATTTGTGATGATTTGGAGGGACATAGGGAGCATGTGGAGACATTCCATAATTAGTTCCAACTTGCTGATGATATGGTAAATGGAAGTCTCTCTGAGAGTGCCTTCAAAAGGGCACAAATAACCATAGTCTCAGTCAGTCATATTTTCTTTGGCTTCTCAATCATGGTTTGACTCCTTTGCTTACTGTATTCAATAAGAGAAAGTACTGTAAGGGGAAAAGGCTTGGACCTTCACCCAAATAAGGCTAATATCTGGCCCCATAAAAAGTAACTTCAGTGTTTTCATCTTGCAATTTGTTCTTTTCCACTTTAGGTGAAGGGAATTAATCTAGAACCTCCTACATTGTGAATTATGAATGCCAGGAAAGCCCCCAGAGATCTAGCAATTGAAATGATTTTACATTAAGCTAAGCATCAATGCCCTGAAGAGAATGAGTGCCTTTGGAACTCAACCCAGAAGTAGCTAAGATAAGGATTCATCTCACAGTAATGCCACATTTGAATGGAAACTTGATGGGAACAATGTCATTTGCAACTGAGCTAAATTTAAGCCCAATTTCCCCAGAGACCAATTAAGGTAGAGGAGAGTGTGGCTTAAAGCAATGGAGAGAAGTATTTATGCTTTTGTTCCTTCATATATCTTTAAAGTAAATATCTTTATGTAAAGTCAAATAGATGTTGTGATTTAAAAAAAAACTTTACTTTCTGGCTGGGAGCTAAAATAGTAAAGTAAAAGATGCTCCACTTCCCCAATCCCTATGTACACACATGCACACACACACACACACACACACACACACTAAATCACCTCAAAAGAAAGCATTAAAGAATGTTGTCCTAAAAAAAACCTAGAAGAACTTGAAAATAATTTTTAAAAAAATAATAAGAGAATTAACAGAACTCAAAAGCTGAAGTGAAAAAAATTCACTGAAGAAATCAACTCCTAGAAACTAGAATAGGCCAAAAGAAAAAGGAAATACAAAAATACGTAGAAGAAAATCAATTCTTAAGGAACAGAATGAACCAAATGGAAATGGAGGCCAAAAAATGAAGAAAACAATACTTTAAAGAGTAGGATTAGCCAAATGGAAAAGGAAACCCAAAAACTCAAGTAAGAAAATAATTGCTTAAAAATCAGAATTAGAGAAAAAGAAGTTAATGAAACTATAAGACATCAGAAAACAAAAAGACAAAATGAAAAAAGTGAAAAAATAGAAGAAAATCTTAAATATCTCAGTGGAAAAAATGACCAACCTAGAATATAGATCTAGGAGATAGAATTCAAGAATCATTAGAACAGTGGCTCCCAAACTTTTTTGGCCTACCTCCCCCTTTCAAGAAAAAATATTACTTAGCACTCCTGGAAATTAATTTTTTAAAAATTTTAATAGCAATTAATAGGAAAGATAAATGCACCTGTAGCCATCACTTCCTCCCTGGATCGCTGCACAACCCACCAGGGGCAGTGGTGCCCACTTTGGGAATCACTGCATTAGAATAACTGAAAACCAAGGCCAAAAAATAGTCCAGACACCATATTACAAGAAATTATCAGGGAAAATTGACCAAATAGACTCTGCTATTATCTTTTGATTTCCCTTTTTGATTTGATCTATCTTATTTTCCTGCTGTTTAATTTGGGTCTCCAGTTTCCTTATCATTTTGTTTGATTTTGGGGCATCTTTCTCCAATTGGGAATTTCTGTCTTTTATACTGTTAATTTCCTTTTGAGTTATTTCCCACTTTTCTTGCCAAATCTCTTCCACCTTTCTCATGATCTCAGATTTGAACTCTTTAAGAGCTTGTGACCAATTTTCTTTTTTGGGGGAAGGTTTGAATGTGTTTATTTTTTTTTGTC
Source organism: Gracilinanus agilis (assembly GCF_016433145.1). Taxonomy (NCBI): domain Eukaryota; kingdom Metazoa; phylum Chordata; class Mammalia; order Didelphimorphia; family Didelphidae; genus Gracilinanus; species Gracilinanus agilis. The sequence continues at coordinate 7,677 of NW_025354406.1, forward strand.
CTCCTCTGCTGTCTGCTCCGTTGTCTGGATTTTTTTCTGTGTAAAAATTATCGAGTGGTAATACTTTCCTTTTGTTCTTTCTCTTGATTAGTTCTTGGGCATTGCTTGACATTATCATGCTGGTTTTTCCTTCTCAGTCAGAAGTCTTGGTGAGGTGGGCAAGCTCTCTGTATATAAAGCTATGGAGCAGTTTTTGCCTAAGGCTATTTTATGAGCCACAGCACAGTGCCCCCCCTCTCAGCTATATCTTCCCGTCCAAAGTTTGTGCTCTTTAGGCTCCTGGAGTCTCAAGTCTAGCTATTCTCAGGGTCAGGCCTGTTGGTGGTCCCAGTCAGCTGCCAGAACCCCAGATATTGCCCCACACTTGCTCCTCTCCCCAAGGCTCCTTTAGGAGTCTCAGTTGTGCTGCTTCCACTGTCTTTCACCCCACCATTCTAGGTCCCCGCCCAAGGTCTGTGCTCAAGGTCAACGTTCTTTAGCCTCTTGGGGGTCTTAAGTCTTGCTGCAATCAGTAGCAAGCCCAAGGTGGTACCAGTTATCTGCCAAGAACTTAATGAGAACCCCATCCTTGCTCTAACTCTTGTTCTCTGACACTGGCACTGTAGGTAGGGTGGGGAAGGGTTGATCAACTCGTGTTTTATTGGGAGCTATTTCATCCCCTTATAGCATGGAAATGCCCAAATCCCATGTACCTTCAATGCTGCACCCTATTGTGGCGTCCCTTCATTCATCTGGATTTGTTTTTTTTTGTGTGTGTCGTTTTGAGGTATCATGTATGAGTCAGTTAGGAGAGTTAAGTGCCCTGCTTCTACTCTGCAGCCATCTTAACCCGGAAATAGAGATACAAGCTTTTGAAGAAAGAACTTACTATTTGACCAAAAACTGCCGGGAAGACTGGAAAGCAATACGGCAGAGATTAGGCCTATATCAACAGCTTATCCCATAAACCAAGACAAAGTCAGAAAGGATAAATGATCTAGAAATAAAGGTGACACCATAAACAAATTAGCAGAACATGGAAATGTTTACCTATTAGGCTTATGGATAAGAGAAATATTTATGACCAAACAAGATATAAAGACCATTAAATAGATAATTTTGATTATATTGTTTAAAAAAGTTTTTTTTACAAATAAAATCAATGCAATCAATATTAGAAGAGAAACAACAAATTTTTGGGAAAAGGTTATAGCAAATATCTCTAACCAAAGACTCGCCTCTCAAATACATAGAAAACTGAGTCAAATTTGTAGGAATACAAAGCATTACCCAAACAAAAATTGGTAAAGAAATATTTCTTCAGAGGAAGAAATTAAAACACAAGTTAAAACACTCTGAGGAACCACCTCACACCTTTCAAATAGAGTAGCATGACCAAAAAAGAAAATGACAAATGTTGGAGGAGATGTGGGAAAATAAGGACACTAATACACTATTGTTGGAACTGTGAACTGATACAACCATTCTGGAGATCAACACAAAAACAAGCTCAACTGGCCCCAAACTATGCATACCCTTTGCGTTAGCAACTAGTATTGAGACAGAATCCTGAAGCTATCAGAGATAAGGAGAAAGGATCAACCTGTACCAAAAAAATTTAGGATCTCTCTTTGTAGTGTCAAAGAATTGGGAACTGGGGATTGTCCATCATTTGGGGAATTGCTGAATAAGTTGTGGTATATGATTGTAGGGAATACTATTACACCATAAGGAAAAATTCACAGGATGAGTTCAGAAATAGTTGAAAAGACCTAAATGAATTAATGCCAAGTGAAGCAAGTGGAATCAGGAAAACAATGTATTCAGTAATAGAAATATTATAACATGATCATCTGGGTAGGACTAAACTATAAAGCAAATCAGCAAAGCAAGGAGAACAGAGAGAGAAAACAAATTCTAAAATGTCAGAAAACAATTGTCAAAAATTGTTTCTACATGTAGCTGAAAAAAATGAAAAAATAAACTTTTTTTTCTTAGGTAACAGCACTAAGAAGAAGGGAAAAGGTTAGGCAAAAGGGCTAAAGTAAGTTGCTCAGGGTCATATAGCTAAGAAGTTTCTGAGGCCATTTGAACCCAGGTCCTCCCATCTCTAGGCATGGTATTCTGTACACTGTACCACCCACCTGTCCTAGATGTTAAATTAAACTGAGATATGACTCCCTGGTGGCTAACTTGTGACTAGAGCCAATGGCATTAGAGAAGAGGAACTTTGAAAAAGTTCAGGGACCCAAAGAATGCGCTTTAGAGAGTGAGCGAGAGTGTATCATTACATAAAGAATACAAAAGTGGAAAATAGTAATGACTTAAAAAGCAATATGGGAGTCAGCTGGGTATCTCAGCGGATTGAGAGTCAGGCCTAGATACAGGAAGTCCTAGGTTCAAACCCAGCCTCAGACACTTCCCAGCTGTGTGACCTTGGGCAAGTCACTTAACCCCTATTGCCTAGCCCTTAGTGCCTTGGAACCAATACAAAGTATTGATTCCAAGATGGAAGGTAAGGGTTTTAATAAAAAAAAAATTAAAAATAGAGCAATACTAATTACTTTTGCTGCTAGGTGGCATAGTTGATACTGTGCTGAACTAAGAGTCAGGAAGACCTGACTTTATTACCTCTGTGACTCTGGACAAATTATATAATTTTTATCAGATTCACTTTCCTCACCTGTAAAAAGGGGATAATAATATTTACTTCATAGAGTTGTCATGTGGATCAAATGAAATTTTATATATATATATA
>NW_025354407.1:0-3642 GCF_016433145.1 Gracilinanus agilis
TATAATTAGTTAATAATTAGTTATTATATTATTATATTACATATACTATATTATATTATTATAATAATTATTTAATAATATCTATTATGAAAATGCTAATGGCAAGTATAGGATTTAAATTAATGTCTAATACTCCAAGTATTATATTTCATCAAGTTTATTAATCATCACTAGAAGTAAAGAAATAAAAGGGTAATTATCTCACAAAATAAAACCACATGACTAGTTTTTCTACCTACTCAAAAACCCTGAGTCCACAGCTGCCACCACAGGAAGGGAACAGAAGAGTGAGAGGTGGAACTACACAGAATTTATATCCTTCCTATGTCAGCACATAATGACAGGAGGAGAGTGGGGTGTTGGGAATTGTAATTCTAGGTTACAGATATTAATTTCACACAAGGAAATAAAATGAAAGGAAAATCTGAAATGATCTCTAGTTTTCCTGAAAAATATTCCTGATGGTGTTAATATTCAGTAGAAAGAGGATTGAGGGCATGCATTAAAATCCCTCTTTGGAAAGTTACCAGCTATATGACTTTGCAAATGTTTCTCAACTTCCATTAGCCTCAGTTTCCTCATCTGTAAAATGAGGGCATTTTAATTGAGAGCCTCTGAGGTCTTTTCCAGCTCTACATTTATCGTCCTATTTACATGCAAATACTATTTGGATGCTAACATGAAATGACTACCTCATTTAATGGCTATTAGTCAAATGTATGTATATGTTTTTAAAACCTTCCCTTCCCTCTTAGACTGAATCCTGTGTATTGGTTCCAATGCAGAAAAGTGATAAGGGGTAGGAAATGGGGGTTAATTGACTTGCCCAGGGTCACACAGTTAAGAAGTGTCAGAAACCACATTTGAACCCAGGATCTCCTATCTCTAGGCTTGGCTCTCAATCCATTTAGCCACCTGTCTGTCCCTAGAGGTATTTTAATGATTTTTATTCCCCTTTCCTTCAGGTGGTCGCTAATTTTCTACACTTTAGAGATCACTTATGACCACCTATTTCTGAACTAAGAAAGAGACTAGGGACATGTAGCAATCTTTTTTAACTAAAGGATGGGTCCAGTTGGCAATGGTTGGTAATGGAGACAGAGCAAAAGATGAAGCTGGCCATACTAACAGGGGGGAGGGGAGTGAGTTATTAGAATTCTTTCTCCTCCCCCTCCTGAGCAGTTGTTCCCCAGAATAACAGTTATAACAGAAACCCTTGTAGATCAAGAAATGGAGGCTATTTTGACTTGGCCATCCCAGGGCTAAACTGGTTGACAGATAGGAAATAATACCACAGAAATTAGCAACTTCCACTGTTAGAAGATTATTCCCCAATGCCTAAGATAGATATAGGTTCAGGATGTCTTCAAAACAGCAGTTTTTGCCCTCTGGATAATAGCTATGCTCAGTGCCTGCCTGGAGGAAGATCTGGCCTGGGTAATGTATGAAATTGGTTGGTAAAGCTTAAAAATATAATTTTACACTGGCCCACAATCTTAACAAGGGAAGGGATTTATTAATTTCAGGAAATATACGAAAGGAGGGTAAATTCTTGGATTGAGGGTAAGGAAAACTATCTATTATCTTCAGGAAACTTGTTAGATATAGCAAACCCCAGAGGGGAATGCCTTTGAATAACTTATATTTCTAACTCCATCACAAAATGGCTTTCTCTTAATCAAATTTAAGATGGTGAGGGTAATCTTGATTGTAGATCTATATTGATTAGAGATTAACTGAAATAATCCAAGTGAGGTATTTATCCAGTACACATAGCCTGGTTAGTCTGTATGGAGTAAACAGCATACTGTTTACTCCCTGAGGTCAGAGATGAGCTAACAAAAAGACAAGCAAATCCTATCCTTTTCCCAGTCACCCTGATCCCCAAAGTGTCCGTGCCCAGCTGTGTGTCCTTCTTTTTAAACCCACATTCTTAACTGCCCCAACTGCACCCTCTCCTGGAGTTCTGGGAAGTACTGTGGAATTCTGTGAGGCAGTTTCACCCTACTTAAGATCATGCATGTTACATTACATAACAATGTTATATTAAATGCCAATCCATGATATTCTTTCGCTACAGAGAGGGTTTTTTGTTTCCTTCTTGGGATGGAGCCCACCTGTCTTGGAATGCGTTGGACAAAAACAGCTTCACAACTTTGGCTGGATTCCTGGCACTAAGAAGGAAAACAATGAATTGGGAGCCTCAATCAAGTTCCCTAAATTCCGCTTTTGAAATGTTTCCTCATGTGGTGGTTTCCTCCTAGGACAGAGGCAACCTGAACTGGATAATGCAAACTAAAGCCAAACCATTACCTGATCCCAATTAAAATCCCACTTTTACAGGAAACCTTTCCCAATGCTTCTAAATTCCCATGTCTTTCCTCTGCTTTTTCCCATTTATTCTATATACAGTTTGTGTTGTTTATATTTTTTCTCATGTTGTCTCTTGCATAAGACTGAAAGCCCCATGAGAAGAGGGACTGTCTTTTGCTTTTTTATGTCCCTAGTGCTTAGTTAGCACAGTGCTTGGTCCATAGTGGGAGCTTAATAAATGTTTATTGAAATGAATTATTAAATGTATCGAAGAATTTATTGATAGACTTTTTGTTTTGGGTTTCAAAATATATTTATGAATAGGAAAAGGATCAGAGATCTGGGGCTGGAAGAGAGTTTGGAGGTCATGTAGTTTCATCATCATATTTTACAGAGAAGGAAACTAATGCCCAGCAAGGTGAAGTGACATGCCCAGGATCACACAGTTATTAAGTGTCACAGGTAGGATTTGAACCTAGCTTCTCTGATTCCTTAGCCAAGACTCTTTCCAAATGACAATGCTCTCTTACTAGTTCTACCTTTTCCTATCCCAATGAATCCATATCTGTCCACACTTCAAAAAAAACATTATTTCCAATCTACTGTAGAATTTCCAAGAGGCACCAATCACTCACCATTTATGAGAAACTGCATGAGCTCATCTAAATCTTTCGAAGGGAATAAAGGGTGATGGGTTGTCAAAAACTAGAATGAATACCAAAACTTGGAAAATCAGCTTATCAATAAAACTTAAGAGAAGATGGTTCTGATCATAATCCAGTGCTGATTAAAAAAAAATCTTGGACATATACTTACTAGATATGTAAAGAGGTTATCATAAGAGAATGACACCAATATAAAAAATAAGGGAGCTGGAGAATATTATTTCATTTGAAGAAAAAGGAATAGAGAAAATCCATGACAATTTTTCACCAATAGGCATTTGTATCTTACTTACCAATCTTGAACTGCATTAAAGGACTCTTCATTGGTGATGTCATACATTAGAATAAAGCCCATGGCACCCCGGTAATAAGCTGTAGTAATTGTCCTATATCTCTCTTGACCTGCTGTGTCCTAGAAAACAAAGCAAAATGTCAGTAATCCACTCAGACACAAGGCAAAGCATTTAGGGGAAAGAGACAAATGATAGAGAGAACAACCTGTCCATGGTTTCTGAAATACCCTTCAGGAAGTGGATAATCTATTCTTAATGTTTTCCATACCTTAACATTACCATAATCCAAAACAACAGTTTCTGTTGATAAAGAGCTCCTGTTAATGATCTAGCTTTAAACAGTCAGAATACACTCTAATTCACATTTGCTG
>NW_025354408.1:0-8845 GCF_016433145.1 Gracilinanus agilis
AGAGATAGAGAAGTAGTCGGAGAAAGAGGAGAGAGACAGACAGACAGACAGAAAGTTCTGGGGAAGTATATAGAATGATCCAGAGTGAGAGACTTTGTGAATAGATAAGAAGACAGAGAGAAAACTAAATTTCAGTCATAACAGGAAACAAGAGAGAAACTCAAGGAACACTGTGAAGCTTTTGCAAAGGAATATTTACTTCAGAAGGTGTAATCACAAATATATAAACTTATTACCTAACAGGTAGGAGACTTAATTGCCTCTGCCTTAGACTCTGAGGAGGGGAAGATTAGATCATATTTTAGCTTGGCTCCAATAGAACAGTTCCAGTTTCCAGTTCCAAGGCCAAAGCACTGTAAGGATTTTTAATAGCACCCATTTTGGGTCAAGTTTGATTGCCAGTTACCTGAATAGAATTAGAATGAACTGAGGGGTGGCATGAGCCCAGCCACATAGGTAGCACCTTTTAGCTGTGTTGTTATTGTTGTTTGTGTTTGTTAGACTGCCTAGACTGACTCTGCCCCCTACTAGTTTGGAGTGCTAGATTTTTTTATTTCTTCTCTTTCTTTTTGCTTCTTGGCCTCCTTCAATTGCCTTTTCAAATCTGCTATTACTGTATCTTTTTCTGCCTCATCTAGCTGTTTTAAGTTCTTTCTCTCTGAAGTCATGTACTTTTGTTGCATGTTGAAGAATGTCTTCAATGGTAAAGTTTTTCCATTGAGGACAATTTTATCTAAAGTAATTTTGAATTGGCACAGCAGATCCTTTGATAAATTGCCATCCAATATGTTCTAGAGATTTGGGGGCTTGGACATCTCTATACTCAAGCACTGTTTCAGCTGATTCCACCAGTCATATTAGACTTATCAGAGTTTCCATCCTGGCCTGATTAGATGCACCAACCCTCCTATAATACAGGCTTCAAGATTTCCATGCCTCAAACTCCCTGCCCAATGGAGATCACTTCAAGCTTTAGAAATTAAAGACCAAAGACACAAAATAGAAGAAAAGGCCCTTCCCACCCAGGTCCATTTCTCAGAGCTACACTAAAAGATGGTGGAAGACAATAAATGGCTCAGTCTGGCTGTCTTTAAAGATACAGGCAACCAGTCAAAGGAGGCTACCCCCACCCAAGGGTAAAGGGTGCACTGGGCTCTGTGCTAAGCAAATAGCATAATCAAAATTGCCCGACCTGGGTTACACTGAGATAGGCTGCTTCTGAACATCTCAGATAGTCGTTTTAAATAGCTCCTTAAAGGGGTAGACCTAGAGCCCAACCAGGAAAGAACTTTGTTCCTTCAGAGAACAAAGGACATACCTTGACTCTTTATCATTAGGAAGGAATAGGATAGATTTTCAGGAAAATAATTGGGTAGGAGAATGATAATAGAGATCCCCCAGAGAACATGATTAATATTTCAGACCATATCCAAGCTAATTGAGGGATCTTTGTTCAACCTCCTTTGTTGTAGACCCTAGTAATGTGGTAGAACTATTACTGTACACTGATCTGACAATCAGAAAACTAATTGATACCTTATGTGGCCCAAACTGAACTAGATGACCTTCAAAAGTACCTCCCACTTCTGAGATTCTGTCTTTTATTACTAACAATTAAGAAAAGAAACTAAGGAAAGAATATGATCTAGGAGTATATCTTTGTAGAATTTTTACCTTGTCTTTTTTCTCTGTGTAGGCATAAATTTCTCATGACAATATGACTGGAGATCGGCTTATTCTACAATTAGCAAAGACTAGATTTCCTCCCTCTTTTTTTTTTTTTCAATTTTTTGCTTGGCAAAGGTAAAAGAATTTCAGTTTCCATTTCAGGCATCCTCCACTGGGAGGGATCTCTGGTCCATTCCAGTTCTCTCCCTGCATAAAGCAGGTTTGTGGATTATGCAATTGTTTCTCTTTCTTTTCCCAGAACATTCATTAATACTACATATTAGTGAATGGGTCATGTAAGCCTTTGAGGAAGCTCACAGAGAAACATTCTTGGAATAGAATAGTGAGCTACAATGTTGGCTTCTAGCCAATCATGCTTAGGCAAAGAGCCAAACTCCTGTCCAGCTAGTGAGCTGGAGATTCCCTCCCTTCAGGAATTCCTCCACATTTATGTGCACTCACAACCTACAGAGGGAAACCCCATGTTCCAGGATACGGAAGGAAGTTTTTAATCAGTTTCAAAAGAGGTTAGTGGTTCATCCTCACTCCATGACCTTATTCTTTGATCAAGATCTTTGTCACTATTGTTTTTTGATGGGTGGAAATGAGTTGCTTCACTTAACAGGTATAGCTATATCTTATCATGATACTAAGTAGTATCATTACTAGAGAAAAACCTCAATTCAAAAAATATGCACTTGTAGGGATTTACAAAGGACTCAGGAGCAACATCAGGGTGGTTCTGTGGAATCCAAAGGTTTTCTGGGTGGAGTTTAGATTTGCCTGATGAAATAAGAGAAACGTGGCCTACCCATAGGAAGAATTCAGAGTAAGTTTCACATAATGATAGAATTTGAGGATCAGAATTGGTTTTCTAATCCAAGCCACAGTTGAAAATGTTGTGGGAGAACCACACCCAAGTTTGTAGTAGGTCTTGCTTTAAGAATGAGGGACTCAAACTCCATTCAATCCAGAAGTAAAAAAAAGAATTTTATTTGAAGAAGTGATTTATGGTGGTATGATAGCCTAATAGCTGGTGGAATAGTCTGGAATAATAAATAATAATAATAATAGCTTTAGGGCTGATGGACAAACCTAGGGGCTAGTAGCCTCTTTGGAGCTGAGAGTATGGTGTAGCAACTCTTCTGCAGAAGGGCAGCTTCCACTGAGGAGGCACAGCTTCCACACCCTGAGGATTAGGATTGGCATATTTAATGGGGTCTGGGAGGTTGTCATCTCCCATTCCAAATTCAGGTGGAGGTATGTGTTAGGGTTTGTTGCCATAGGGAATAAGAATAACGCACAAATTTGGGAGATTCTTCTGGAATGCCAGAGTCTCCAGTGCACAAGTTCCACGTTACCCTTTTGTCTCCCTCGTAGTCATTTCTCAGTATGGGAGAGGTCTCACTGCCCTTCTAGAATGATAATATGGCAGGGGGTGGGGATATATTGAAGGATAATTGTAGGTAATTAATTATGTCTTTCTGTTCTAAAAACAATGTGAATAATTAATAAAACTGATTAGGCACAAAGCTGATGCCCAGTACAGAATATTTCAGATCCAGTGCACAGAATAGGTAATTGATCAATTTGCAATTTATGCTTGGCTAATGCTGAAACTACAGGTTTTACAGTTGATGTCTGACCAGTGCTAACTAGTGAAAAATGTAAGATTTCAGATTATGTTGGTCCTATTCCTATTACTACTCTTCACTGCCCATTGTCAGCCCACATCAGAAAGATTCCCCATCATAAATCCAGTCTCTGGATCATCCAGTTTCTGTTTATAGATTTCTAAGAAGAAGAAATTCATCACCTCTCCACGCATCAAATTTCCACATTTGGATAAATCTAATAGTCAGGTGATTTTTTTTCTGACATGATGTTTTGGCAACTTATACCCTTTGCTCCTGGTTCAATCTTCTAAAAGAGAAAGAGAAAAGAAGGAGCATTTATTAAGCACCTACTATGTACCAAGTAACTGCACTAAGTGCTATGCAAATATTATCACATTTGATCTTCACAACATCCCTGGGATATACAGGTCCTCTGGAGCCAAACAAAACAAATCTATTTCCTCCCCAATAGCAATTCAAATACTTGCAAACAGCTATCATCACTACATCGCATTATAAACACACACACACACCCATGCTTATACACTCACACTCAACTACCACCATCAACCAAAGTCTTCCTTTCTCTGGGATAATGTAAGAGGGAAATTTTAGATATTATATAGATATATATTTAAGGTGTGGCCGCTAGGAATTAATTCAGATTGATTCCATATTTAAATAGACCCAAGTCAGGATGGGTTTTATGGTAGTTTATTTACAATTAGAAAGGTAAAAGGTAGGGAAATAGGGAGAGTCTGGAAAGGCCAAGGTAGGCCAAGGAAGTCAGCCTAACTTAGGCAGGGGACAATTCAGAGGAGAAGCTGCCTGAGGTCTCAGCTGAGATCCTTCAGCACCAAGTTCAAAGCGGGAACCCTCAACAGGAAATTACCAACATACTTGAAGAGATAGTGTCTTTCCTCACTTCCTATGGGTCCACCTCTAATCCAAGTGGACAAATGGCAGCCTCTACACTGTTCTTGACTTGTTACTTATTGTCAAGTGTAGGTAACTCATCTCCCCTCCCCACTAAGGGAGGTAGGGATGACATTATCTCTGGTGGCTAGAGTTTTAACTATGAATGGGCTTGAGCTAATTCTATTTACACAATACATATACCTACTTCATTCAGTCTTTATATAATATGAACTCCAGGCCCTTCACCATTCTGGCCTCCTCTGGACACTACTCTCCAGCTCATTGTTCTTTCTAAGAAACAGTGCCCAGATCTAAACAGAGTACTCTAAGTCAGTGATGTCAAACCTTTTAGAGACCAAGTGCCCAAACTGCAATCCTCATGCCACATGTGAGCCCTCTGCCTTATTGTAAACAGGGGAACGAGGAAATGCTCCTACTGAGCTGCTAAGAAGAAAGGCAGATAATGTGAAAAATGTCCTCAGGTGTGGTGGAGAAAAGGAGGGGAGTAGCCCCCCCTCTGACATTTGTGCCAAAGGTTCACCAACATGACTCTCGGTGAAGTCTGATCAGAACAGAGTACCCCAGATCTATCATCTCCTTAATTTTTGCCAGACTTATTTCATAATTGCCAGCCTGTCCACAGCTTTCGGACTACTTCTGGTTTACCCTGAAGATTTCTTTGATGGTACTATTTGACCAAATAGAGAAAATGTCTAAGAATGAAGAAAGAAGGTGGAGTAATACACATATGTCCCAACTTGGAAGGTAGCAACTTTGGAAAGGTAAAATTTGAAAGAGGACTTTCCCAGGTTTCACTTTTCCTCCAGGAAGTTACTGAAGCCCCTGAAAATCAATTAATCTAGGCTAAGGTTACTTCTACTTGAGGGGAATCTTTGTGGGAACTATGATCTTTCTTTATATATGTGCTTACATTGCTTAACTCTCAAAGAATAATGTCTCTTCCAGACCAGCTGTTTATGGTTTATGGAATAAATGGAATCCATTTGATCTTTCTGCCTTTGGTAGAAGTGAATTGGATTGAAGGTGAGTGAAAAGTTTAAAAAAAAACATTTAAAGGAATATCAGGTTTGTTTAACTTATGGCAGTGCAACTCTCCTATTTTCTTATGTGCTCAATTATCCTCAGGCTCTGGTCCACTAAGGGTTTTTCTGAAGTCATTACTGACTTTGGGAACCCTGATATATACTATATTAATTTCAAAATTTGGTCCTGCACTGCTCAATCCTTTATAGTCTGATAGTGGCTGCTTGAAGACATAAAGGCTTGCTATAAATTTCTCTATAATGACAGGCAAACCTCAACTCAGCAGCCCTCCAAGAAGACTATTCTAGACACTCCCACTAGGAAAGTGGATTGACCATTTTCAAGATACTCCAATGTTTTGAAATGAGGTTGTTGTTTTTTTCAATCAAATCAACCTCTCCAAGAAGCATTTATGATGACTTACAAGGGGCTTGTCAGTGAGTCAATAAATATTTATTAAACATCTACTATTGGCTAAGCATGGTAATAAGATCTAGGGATAAAAGGAAAGGCGAAGAAATAGGTCCTACCTTCAAGGAATTTAGAATCTAATGGGGAAAGACAACACACAATAGGAAGCCAAAATTCTTTGTTTTCTTCAAGACTCAGCTCAAGTCCCATCTTCTGGCTTTCCTCAGCCCCAGTTGCTAGAAGTACCTATAGCCTTCTCAAAATTGCACTGTATTCATTTTGTATACATATACACAAACACACATGCACATGCATATGTGTATAGGGTAGCTAGGTGGTACAGTGGATAGATCATTGGGCATAGAATAAGGAAGACTCATCTTCATGAACTCAACAAGTTCAAATCCAGCCTTGGTCACTCAATAGCTTTAGAATCCTGGACAAATCACTTAATTGTGTTTACCTCAGTGCCTGGCTATAAAATAAGCTGGAGAAAGAAATGGCAAATGACTCCAGTGTCTTTGTCAAGAAAACTCTAAAATGGGGTCAATGAGAATTGGAGAGAACTGAACAAAACATATATGTACATATAAATATGTTTCCCTTGATAGAATATTAATTTCCTGTGGGCAAGAATCAATGATTTTTTGTCTTTCTGTAATCTAGCTTAGGATCTGGCACACAGTTGAGTCATAATGAATGCTTGTGGTAGGACTGATTGGTAGATATAGTGTTTTAAAGTTAAAGAAATACTGATCACCCTGGAATTAATATTTTTATAAAGAGAATGCAATGATGAATTGAGCGGGAGTGTTCTCCTTGCCTTTGGTACTACTCTACAAAAGATTCAAAGAGATGCATGAGATGGACAATTGGAAGTCTGGGTATCCCTGAGAGAAGGACTGTGACTTGGGAAAATATGGGAGAAGAGATGTGGTACAGCCTCAGCAAAGATTATGGATTCATATGGCATATCGAAGAAAGACTTGATACCCAAGTCAATGTTGAATAGTTCAAGAAACATTAAGGGAAGCTATGTATAGTGAAATCAGTTTTCCTGAGCAGTACTGAAGACAGAAAGCTCAGGAAAAAGGTTAGGGTTGTCAGCTTTATTCAAGATCATAAGACCTTGCTCAAGATTTGGGGTAAGAGATAGAGAGAGGAGAGGATCCAAGAAACTAAGTGAAAAAGAGAAGCAAGATCTGGCATCAGATTATCTATGTGAGGTCATGGTCTGAGGTTTCTTGATTCAAGATAATGGAGAGACAATAGGGACATATAACTCAATGGAAGGTTTGTAAAGGATGTATGAGACAAGACCCATTCATAACTTTTGGAGATCTGGTCTTCTTGAAACATGTTCCTTAATTGAGGCAAAGGTTAATATCCTCCAACTGAACTCCTTGTGATTCTATCATCCTTGGCAAACTCTTCAGAATGGGAGATTCATACACATATTATTTTACTGTCCAAATGTCTTAGATATTGCCTGAAACATTTCTTTAAGAACATTCCTCTCTGGAACTCTATAAACAATGGTTATTAAATCAGGAAATTGCTTTTTTTCTCTACTAACTCACCCTTAAAAATATTTTGAGACATCAATCTCATCTGTTCTAGAATTTTTAGGTGCTGCTTATCCAATGTATAAACCATCTAAGAGGTGGGAACATGGCAGAGTAGGGCATGAAGCAGAATCAAAGCCAAAATGGTCAAAAATAGACAGGAGTCTGAGGTTCCGGGTTAAGATGGCGGCAGAGTAAGAAGCAGCTCTTAACTTCTCCTGACCGAAACACACAAAACTCCTCAAGGGGACATAAAAACAAGTCCAGACGAACGGAGGAACACCACAACAGGGCACAGCGTGGAAGTTACGTGGCATCGGGACATTTCCATGCTATAAAGGGGTGAAACAGCTCTCACTAAATCGCGGGCTGAGCAACCACCCCACCCCCAACCCCTCCACACACACCATCTATAGATCCAAAGCCAGTTAAAAAGAAATAGAGCAAGTTTGGGGCACCCATCGAGTCATTGGCAGCTCTGGGGCCTGTTCCTGAGAGCAGCAAGACTTAGGACCCCAAAAAGCTAAAGAAAACACACGAACTCAGAGCGCAGGAGCAGGGCGCAGACGCGGGCGGAGGCGTGGGTAGAGGCAGACACAACCACGAGCTAAAGCTCTGAAACCCTGAGTGGGGAACCAGTGCAGATGGGTATACGACTGTGGAAGCAGCGTCCTGAGAATTGTAAAGAAACCTCCAGCAGAGAATCAAGAAAGGGGGTTCACCAGGGGGCTTGACCTTGGAAAAAACCAGAACTCAGACCTCAGGAGCCAAAAGACCGCGGACAGACCCTGAGCGCGAGGATAAACCTGAGAAGCTGCTGGGCTAACGATGGCTACCCAGTCTCAGGAAGTTCAGAAGAGAAAGATTAACAACAAGAAAAAGAAGTCTTTAACACTCGACAACTTTTACACAGAGAAAATCCAGACAACCGAGCAAACAGAGGAGGAGAACAAACAAGCATCTGGACCCTCCTCAAATAAGGAAAACTCCTCACAAGCTATGGAAGAGTTCAAAACTGAGATTTTGAGGAAAATGGAAGAGATCTGGCAAGAAAATAACTGTTTAAAAGGTAGAATCATGCAATTGGAAAGTGAGGCTCAGAAATTGAACACCAGAAATGACCAGATTGAAAAGGAATACCTGAAGATTATGGCCGAAAACCAGAAGATTATGGCCGAAAACCGAAAGATTATAGCCAAAAATCAATCCCTAAAGGCTAGAATTGAGCAAGTAGAAACTAATGATCTCTCAAGACAACAAGAACAAATAAAACAAAGCCAAAAGACTGAAAAAATAGAAGGAAACATGAAATATCTCAATGAGAGAGTGACAGACCAAGAAAACCGGTCTAGAAGAGACAATTTGAGAATAATTGGTCTTCCAGAAAAACCAGAAATTAATAGAAACCTGGACTCCATACTAACAGAAATAATTCAGCAAAATTGCCCTGAAGTCCTACAACAAGAGGGCAATATAGACATTGAAAGGATTCATAGAACACCTGCGACATTCGATCAAGAAAGGAAAACACCAAGAAATATCATTGCAAAATTCAAGAGTTTCCAAGCAAAAGAAAAAATCTTACAAGAAGCCAGAAAGAAACAATTCAAATATCAAGGAGCA
>NW_025354409.1:0-5502 GCF_016433145.1 Gracilinanus agilis
CTCATGGAGGATAGAGAAAAGAGGAAGGAGCTTTAGAACTCATAAAACAATAATGTGACCACACAAACATGGAGGTGCAGGAGAGATTAAAGGGAATTTGGGGAAGTACTAAGAGACTTATCAGGGATGACGTTCAACATTCAAAATCTCCACTTATATAATCCTGAACAATATTTCTGCAGTTTGTTTAATATTTTTCATCAAATCTTGTTTTTCCTCCATTTCTCCTTTCTATCTTATCAAATAACACTATTCACAATATTTACTACTCATTTTCCATAAGATTTCATACCACATTTGTATTATAAACTATTATTGCCCTTTGCAGCCTTTATGGTATTTGCAGAACTTAAAAGAAAGTTAGTGTTTCTTGCTTGAGAGAAACTTGAACTCTTTTTTTTATTAAGGCTATTTATTCATATCAATGTAACTTTAGGCAATTGTGATAGTCACTGTTCATATCTGCTCTCTTATCTATTGCTTTTTTTCAACAAGAGTTTGAATAGGGGAAATTTTAACTGAGTCAATTACATATCACATCTCTTGATATAACAGGGAGCGGGAAGAAAAGGAACTAGTTCACTATATTCTGAAACATTAAAGTCATTCAAAAGGTGTCTGTGCTACTTCAGGAATTTATCAGTTTTGTCATCATGAATTTTTAAAAACAAAGCCTAAATGACCTTACACATAGTAGTAAAATAATAAATATTGACTAAGTGAATTAAACAGATGAAAAGAGCCTAGAGTCTCTATACCAATAATTGTTTGTTTTTTATCATTGTTTTCTTTTTCCTTTCAAATTTGTAAAACTAATTGAGTTGGAGATATCTTGGTCATACTTAAATGGACATAGGAGTCAATATAATTAAGTAGAACTATTTATATAAATTCTAATTATTCTTTTGTAACTTATAATTTTCTAGAAATGAAATCGGTAGTGTTGAAGATGTTCAGTTCTAAGCACTGTTTGGGAATTTCATCCTAAGGGTAAAAAAATGACATATATTTCTGCATACTTTATTTCAACTGTATTTGCAGTTTTGTTAGAATTAGAACATCTATTCCCACAATCACATGACTATATCTGTTAAGTAGATATAAAATATACATATATAGGGCTAAATCATAGGATTTAGAACATTAAGATAAATAAAGAATCATCTAGTTATCTTGTTTAAAAGAAAAGAAAACTAAATCAGAGAGAGGTTTAGTTACTCTAGAATTGTCCTTGCCTACAAAGGTAGAAAGGCAAATTTCAAGTTGCAGTCTTTTAAATCTCAATATGGTACTTTTCTCTTTAAATCTCAATATGGTACTTTTCTCACAGCATCAATGTACAATTAATTTCTTTGCTCTTGCACTGAAATTAAACACTTTTACTTTTAAGAAGTCTATGATGCACTTATTTTGAATGTGTTTCATTTGAGAAAAATATTAATGAACATAGTATTTTCTAAAAAAGAAAAAAGGGAATAGCTTTTTAACTTCTTTGCTGAAAAAAAGCATATCTCTACATATAAAATTTACAATTTCATAACTTTATGGAGAAACATCAATATTCAAATCTTTAGCACACTTCTAAACAAATCATTTTTAATAATTGCATGAGCAATATTTTCTTTGTGATAATCATATAGAAGCAATTAATCTTTTATGCTTGCTCATTTATTTTTAGTAACACAGGATATTATTTTAGGACAGCTTTTCAGATTAATTTAGCATAAAAGTATATACAAATGTCATCTATACTCTCCAACTTAAAGAATAGGGGTATTTTTTCCCGTCTTCCATTATTTTCCCCAACATATTACATATCAATCTAGAAAAATCCAATCCATTCTAATTCAATGGGCATAGAAATAAGTCTGGAACTGTGAGTTTATTGATATTAGGAATTCCCAAGTAAAGAGATTCCCTTTCACAGTGTAATTCTTCACCTTTTTTTTGAAGTTTATAATATTAGAGAGCTGTCTAGAAAAGACTAAGTAGTGAAGTGAGATGCTAGTCTTACACAGTCAGTAGTTATCAGAGGCAACATTTGAATTCTAATCTTCCAAGCCTGAGGCTGTTTTTTTTTAACCATTATGCAACACATCTCTCATATAATCTGATGAACAACTATTAAGTCCTTACTATGTCATTTAAAATTATTCTGAGCCCTGCTACAACTTCCCCCAAGAAAGTATAAAAAAAGTTTGGGCACCTTTTGGGCTCTCAGCTCTCTTGACCCTGAAGACTCTCTTGGTCCTGACCTCTCTCTTTCTCAGTGCCTTTTTTCGAGATCTACCTCCTACCTTCCCTAGATTTTCCCTTTCCTAACTAAATAAAAACCTAGCTATTCAAAATAAGTGCTACCTGATCTTTATGGAGCTCTGAAGAGCTCAGTTCAATTTCCCCTACTGGAGGTTGGGGGCTACTGGCAAGGCTCCCTTGCATCCCTTCCTCTGGCTTTCCCTTCCTTTCCCTTCTTTCTCTGCACATTACCTTTTTTCAAGGCACTGCCCTAAGCTTGGAGATTACAATCACACATGAATCAGCTTTGGTGGGGAGGAAACAAGAACAAATATAATGATCAGAAATGATTTTTCCTTTTGGAAATGGGACCTACACTGAACTTAGGAAAAAGATCTGAGAAGAGTGTTTATGATGACAAAAGATATATCAATAGAGTTATTTTCAGATTAAATTAAATTAAAAACATTTATTCAAACCCTACAGAGTAACAGAAACTATATGAAGTGCTAGGCTTCACAGATGGGATCTGTGAAAAGAGACTGTTGGCAAAGGTTGAAACTGATCCAGCCATTCTGGAAAATAATTTGGAATTAAACTTTTAAAATGTTTTTATCCTTTTTCACAGAGATCTTTATTAATAATCTAACCCAGAAACTATATCCAAAGGGCTCTAAAATTGTGCATAGCCTTTGGTCCTATAATACCACACTAGATCTGCATCTCAAAGGGATAGTAAAAAAGAGGAAAGGACCTAATGGTACAAAAATATTTATAGCAGCTCTTTTCATTATGGAAAAGAATTTGAAGTTAATGGGATGTCCATCAATTAGGAATGACTAAACAAATTGTTCTATATGATGGTGATGTATTATTGTATAAGAAACTATGAGTAAGATGATTTCAGAAAAAAAGGTTGAAAGACCCATATAAACTGATTTAAAATGAAATTATCAGAGCCAGTGGAATATTATACTCAGTAAGAGGAATATTGAATGATGATTATCTATGAAAGGCTTAGCTACTATCAACTACACAATAATCTAGGACATTTCTGAAGGACTTAAAACAAAGAATACAAATGACCAGAAGAGGAAAAACTGTTGGAGTTGGATGAAGATCAAAGCATACTATTTTCATAATAGTTTATGTTTTTATTTCAATATTACCTGAGTATTCTCTTGTTATAATGACCAATATTAAAGTATGTTTTGCATGATAATACATTTATATTAAATTGTTTACCATCTCTGAGAAGTGGGAGAAAAGGGAGGGAGGGAGACAGTTTGGTTATTTAAATTTCAGAA
The DNA here is from genome assembly GCF_016433145.1 of Gracilinanus agilis. NCBI lineage: Eukaryota > Metazoa > Chordata > Mammalia > Didelphimorphia > Didelphidae > Gracilinanus > Gracilinanus agilis. Next base: position 3,543 of record NW_025354409.1, read on the forward strand.
AATGCATTGAAAATTATTATTACATGTAATTGGGAAAATAAAACTTTTGAATTATATGTATATGTATATTAAAATATATGAATCTAAATCAGAAATGTAAGACAAATAGAAATATTCCATTTATAGAAAATTTTCATGGTAGCGGTTTTTGTGGTAGCAAATAATTAGAAACAAAGTAGGTCCCCATTGATTGGAGAATGACTAAAAAGGTATATTAATGTAATGGATTATTACTGCAGTATAAGAAGAAATTGCAAAATTCACAAAAGAATAGGTAAACTTATTTTAATTAATACTTAATTTTGTAGAACCAAAAAATGGACTGCAATGATATGAAGAGAAAGAGAACTAGAAGAAAAATGAATGACATGTAATTGAAATAATCAAATTTTGACACAGAAAAGAGTTGAGGAAATGTTCCTTCTTTTTTTAATTGTAGAGGTGAGATTATGGATTTGGAATGTTGTATATACTGCCCTATCTAGTCCATATATAAGAAAATTCTCCTGAGTAGCTTTTGTTCTTTCTTTTTAGCCTTTGTTAAAAAGGGATATGTGAACAATTAGGGTAAAAAGATGGAATATATTTAGAAATGAGTGTGATGTAAAAACAAAAGGTATCCATTAAAAAAAGAAAAGAAGCTGGACATTCTAAAATAGAAGGTAGAAAGGAATACATTTTAGACATTGATAACAAAATGAATAAAAATATAGAGTCAGAAACTAGAATGATTAATCCTTGCAGTAACAAATAGGCTAATTTCTCTGGAATGTATATTATAGAAAACAAAATAATGGATACTAATTCTGAAATTAGACAAACTGGGTAGCATTTTACTGGACAAGAAAAAAATTGCTTTGAGACCTATAAAGTGTCATCAAAATGGAAAATTATTAGCTTTCCATATAAAGGTAGTATTAATATAAATTTTAAAAATAGATTTCCAGAAACTGAACTAGAATCTTTTCTTCCCAGCAGACAGGAGGCATAATCCTGGAATTCAATTTGGGAAAAACTGAGTTCAAATCCAGAATCAAGGTCTTATTACTGTGTGACTCTGGGTAAATCATTTGACTTCTAAGGGAATTAGTTTCCTTATCTGTGAAAAACGGATAATAATAACACTTGGCTTCTAGGGATACTGTGAATATCCAATGCTGTTTGCTGAGTACTTTCAAACCTTAAAGCATTACATAAATCCTAGCTAATATTATTCTGAGTGTGTCTACATAACTTCCTTACTGTCAAGCATATATTTATCCATACACTATACAAAAGAGGGTCAAATGAATGATTTGATACATATAAACATTTGAAAATTATTTGCTAACCATTTCAATTTGTCTTTGTATATCTTGCTGACAGTAGTAGCTTAATAACTGATTGTGGAATGATAATCCAAAGACTCCTGAGACTCAGTAAGTTGTAAAAACCTGGAAATAATCTAGGGGTTGATAAACTGGGGTAGCTCCAAAATACCTTCTTTACAGAATCCTAACTTTTCCATTTCTTATATTCTATTCATTTCTAGATAATCTATGTTCCAGGTATGTTGGTTTACTTACTATTCATTCCCCATAGTGTTCCATCTCCAGTCTCTGAGCCTTTGTATAAAAGGTTTCCTGGATTCTCCCAACCTTTGGATCTTAGAATTCCTGGTTTCCTTTAATATTCAGCTGAAATCTTATCCCAGACCCTCTATGAACCTCATTTTTCATCTGTCTTCATATCTTATTTGCTATTGCCAAATCTATGTACAGCTACCTCCCATGTAACTCAGCATTTTCCCTATGTATTCTGGTTTATATTTTTTGTCCAATATTTGAGTACAAACTCAGATTACATTGTTTGAAATTTTTTACTTTGTAATCTCAGTTTTTAACATAAAGTCTTTCATGTAGTTAGTCCTTAATATTTTTTGTTCATTAAGTGATTGATTCCATATATATATATATATATG
>NW_025354410.1:0-7900 GCF_016433145.1 Gracilinanus agilis
AGGAAAGGAAAGGAAAGGAAAGGAAAGGAAAGGAAGGAGAGAAAAGAAATAATTCAAAAAGTTAATATTTTGTTGTAGAATAGCATGGAATTCATGAAAAAAACCCATGGGATTATAAGGACGTCTTCTACGAGTCACACATTTTACATAAATGACCACTTTTAGCATCAATTTATAAGCTTCTCTTTATTTCAGTTGCCTCAATACTTTGTTGTACACATGATCTCATTCAATTATTTGCTCCCTCTAATGATATCTAACATTTATGCATGCGTATTTTCTAGGATTTTTATCTATATCCCCACATAAATTTTCCATAGTTCATCTTTCCAAAGCACTAGCTGCCTTCTTACATCTTGTCTTGGGGTCTTGTTATGTTTTATTCATTATACACTTTGGTTCCTTTTCTATTCTGACTTTTTTAGCTAACATGTTTTTATCGTTCTTTATTTTTTAATCTCGAGTTTGTAGCTGTCACAAACAACCAGAGTCTAATTGGAGTGATGAGTTAACTATTCTCTTTTATACATTAAGGAATTTGTAGTATGTACCCCTCTTAAATAGAAAAAGCACTACCTCTGGAATAAGAAACCTCAGTTTAAATACTGTTTCTGACACTAACTGTGTAACATTCAGCAAAACACTCCACAAATCTCAATTTTTCATCAGTAAAATAATAAGTAGTATTGTATTAGACAATTTCTTATGCATCTAATATCTTCTATTCTGTGAAAGAAAAAAAATTTCTCACTGTTTTTCAAATACCATCTTGCACCCTTTCTCTATCTTCTCTATCGCCATCCCATCTCCCGAAATGAGATAAAATGGCAGGTGCAATAACTGAAAATAAAATTTTGTTATACAATTTGTGCATATTCATATACATTTAATTTCTTTCAGCAACACTAGAACTAACAATCATTTTCTACATTACAAATGTAGAATAGTAATATCAAATGTAGAATAATACTGAGCTAAGATCAGTAAGTTTTAAGAAAGAAATAGTGACTGACTATAAAGCACCTTGGAATGTGAAACTTTATTGTCTTCCATTGTGTCACACATTCTAAATTGCTTTCCTGAAGTATACAGTAAGACACCATGGTAATAGAAGAGGACTCCCGAACCTGGAGGAGGACTAGCATCACATCTCTGATACTTACTAGTCATGACATATCCATAGTAAAATCAGGATCCCTTCTTGATCCTCAGTTTCCATATCTATAAAAGATGTTTGTATAAATTACTTGCTACTTTTATTCCCCATTGTAATTCTAAGGTCTTTTGCTCCAATGACCATAAACTCTCCATTTATTTTTTCTAGGTAGTATATATAAATTCCTCATTAGAATGTAATATCCCTATGAGTTAATATTGCTTTATTCTTTGTATTTGTATCACCAAAATGAAACACATGCCTGGAATGTGGTGGGTGCTTGAGAAAAATGCATTCTCATTTTTATGCATATCACAGAAACATCTCCACCCTAGAAATTTACTCTATTCCTGAAGTACCCAAATTGAAAGGACATGACTAACTAATCCTCTGCTTTACTACTTTCTCCCAGAACCTCCATTTCAAAGAGTTCACCTAAGCAAGCTATACCTTCATTCCTCTTCTAGCCACACTCTCAACATTTTGTACTATACTCCCTTGCTGATACACTTCTGTCCCCAATCCAATTTTTAATGTCTTTTTGTGTAGATGTAAGGTCCTTAAGGGCAGCAACTTTTTTTTTCTGGTTCTATCATATTCAAAGTGTTTAACATAGTTCCAGGCATACTGAAAGTGCTTAATGAGTACTTTATGATTTGACTTTACTTGGCCAGATTGATTTATTAAACGCATCCTTTCTTGTTTCCAGAAAATAATTTAAGATAGTTTCATTCCAAGTGAGCAGAAGAAAAGTAGCAAGGAAGTTCATAGCATGAATTATCTCATTTAACTGCCTAATTGCTTTCAAATTTGCAAATAATTTCAATACAAAAATCTGATACCTGTCACCATTCATATGGCTCCCATAGTTTCCTTGCTATTCAAGGTATATTCACTGTCTCATAATAAATTTTGACAGAACATCTCAACATAGTTTTATTTTTAATTTTAGTGTTATGTGCTATTTGGAATTTTGGGGGTTCCTTTCAGGGTTATTTGGAGTTCATTTGAGTTTTAAATATTTATATATATGACAAACTTCCTGTGGATGTTTAGGGGACTTGAAAACTATATTTCCCATGATTCCTCTTGTAATGCAGGTAGACAGGAAGTGTGATTGTGTAAAAGAAGAGTGTAAGATTCCTGAGGCATTGGAGGTGGGCTCCCTTTGGTATGAGGGAGCCGGGTGGGCAGAATGTATGGCTGGGGATTTGAATTAGATCTTAGCAGGCACATGGTCTTCTTTATTTTTCTAACATTGCCTTAATTAAAATATTAATACTTCTATTTACATCCGTGTACATCCATTTTAATTGTAACAGTTAGTAATTACATTCGTTAGGAAGTCACATAAAGGAAAATTGCTATTTGCCTATATTTGTCCTCTAAAGCTACTTGTAGGGATATGGTGAAAAGACAAGTACCCACTCTTAAATAAGAGACTACTAGCCCTAGAATGTTTTTTTTCTTCATGCAGATCAGAAATATGTAAAGATAAAAAAAAAAACACCAAACACCATAAACATACAGAGATGTAGCAAGAAATGGACCATACACTGGAATATCATGATAATGCTTCCTGTAATTTATTTAATCACTATTATCTCCTTATAGGATCATAGAGGTATTTGTTTACAGAATGAGTTTTTCTATATATACTATAATTTACTGAAGTCTTTTTCTGATAAAAATAAATGAAAAGGACTCCCTTAATCATACTGATGAATCCAAAGGAGGCCACTGATAGCTTTCTTTTCTCATCTACTTCAGACATCTAAATTGCAAAACAAAGTTGTTTTCCCCCCCAAAATGGATTTCAAGCATCTGGTTTGGAAAAAAGGGGCAGAAATGAGATGTTTCTTTATTCATTTCTGGAAATATAATTTGGATTTTAAAGAGCCTCTTGTATGCTTTCAATTATAAACTTTGAAGGACAAGATTAACCTGTTGCATAGTCCCTCATCTCGCAGAAACTACAAATGGTACTGAAAAGTTATAGTATTTACTTAGCAATTTTTTTTTCTGGATGCAGTGAATTATTTGGAATTGGATTAAAAATGAGACTCAAGTTGACAATTGACTCAAAAGAGGGAACTCCCCAGAGTCACCTAGGCTCTCTAAACTTCAGATTTTCATTTTCATCTATAGTTTGGACATAGTAGTCCAGCACTAACTCCAATATTTTGATGAGAAAAGTTCTTTGTAATTCTTAAAGGATTATTGAAGTGGGAGCTAATTTACTTTTGCTTTTCCCTTAACATTTTATTTTCCCTCTTGAAAGTACTTCCCTTCTAACTAGTATGTTTCATTATTGGATTTTTATTCCCCTTTCTAGTCTCTTAGAGTTAGCACCATGATTCCAGAGACTGTGTATAATAAAGACTTTATATCTCCCAAACATGAGAATAAGAACTAAATATATGTTTGATGAATGAATAAATTAATAGCAATGAACCTGTCAATTATTCTCTGATACTGAAAATAACCAGAGAAATGTTAGTTACAGCTTATGCTTCAGTGTATTATAAAATGATAATTTCTGACCTCTTTCATAGTAATGAAACTTGAGGAATAAGTGAATTTTCAGTGATGGTTCTTATGTTGGCCAAATGGGTCTTAGCAATTTCATCAGAGTCTTTCTTACAAATCTGTTCCCTTTTTCCAATCAGTATATTTTCCTCTATGTGGAGGCAACATTCATTGATTCATGCTTGGTCTCCCTTTTCCTATTTTCCCCTCTCCAGTTTATTTACTTGTTTGTCAAATAAATATTTTTAAATGGATGTGGCAATGTCACTCATATATTTCAAAAAGTCAATATCTCTCTATTAACTCTAGGACAAAATTTAAATTCCTCAATGTGGCCTTGTAAACTTTCTGAGATATGGTTCCTACATTTCCTCACCCTTTCCAGAATTACTGTGGAGATTAAAATTAATATGCAAAATACTAAATATTATATTTATGAATATTTTATTAATAATAAACTAACAGAGATCTTACTAAAAGGTTACTAACCAGCCTGATCCCAGGAACCAAAGAGAAAGAGGGAGGAGTTACAGTCAACTATAAAACAATAATGCGAAGGGCAGCTGGATAGCCCAGTGGATTGAGAGTCAGGCCTAGAGACTGGAGGTCCTAGGTTCAAATCCGGCCTCAGACACTTCCCAGCTGTGTGACCCTGGGCAAGTTACTTGACCCCCATTGCACACCCTTACCACTCTTCCACCAAGGAGCCAATACACAGAAGTTAAGGGTTTAAAAAAAGTAATGTGACCACGAAAACATGGAGGTGCAGGAGAGATTAAAGGGAATTTGGGGAAAACTAAAGATTTATGGGGGATGAAGTCCAAGGTTCAAGATCTCCATTTATACAATTACTCTTCCCTTGCCTCCCCTCACCATTCTAGCCAAATTTACCTTCTAGTCACTCTTCGTTTGCTATGTTCTGTGTCTGCAAAAGTCTTTTCTCATATTTATAGGCATCTAGATGATCAATGGAAATAGCACTGGGTTTGACATCGGGAAGACCTGAGTTCAAATCTGGATTCAGACACTTAGTAGATGTGTGACTCTGGGCAAGTCATTTGATCTCTGTTTGCCTTACTCCACTGCAAAAGGAAATAGCAAACCACTCTGGTATCTTTGCAAGAAAACCCATGGATATTTATGATCCATGCAGTCATGAAGAGTTAGACACAACAGAATGATTCAACAAAATGAACTACTTGTACTTGCAATGAACCTCCTCTTTACCTCGACTAGATAGAATTCTAAATTTTCTTTGATTTATGACACAGATGTTGCATTCTGAAAGAAACCTTTACTAATCCTCTCAATTATATTCTTTTTCCTTTTGAAATTATTTTGAGTCACTTTTATAGACTCTGCTTAGGGGAAGAGAAAAGAGAAAGAATAAGCATTAAATCATGCCTACTATGTGCCAGACACTGTCAGTATCTTACAAATATTTCCTCACTTGAGTCTCACAACAACCCTTTGAGGTAGGTATTGTTATTATCTCTATTTTGTAGTTCAGAAAACTGAGGCTTAAGTGATTGACATGGTTACAAAGTTAGTAAATGTCTGAAGTCTTCTTTGAACTTGGGGGTTCGTGACTCCAGGACCAGCACTCAATCCACTGTGCCACTGGTGGTCTAAAGCTGTTTACTTACATATACATCTGTTCTATACCATATCATAATATAATGTCATGGGCAGGTGATCCTATTTGTGCCTAAATAGAGCCAACATTTACTATGGTAATTTTAAATTGTTTTTTTCATTTTTTTCTGACTCCTGTTTGTGACTCTATTTAGGTTATGTTTGGCAAAAAATAAATTCTAGAGGGTTTTGCCATTTTGTTCTCCAGCTCATTTAACATATGAAAAAACTGACACAAACAAGGGGAAATTACTTGCCCAAGATCACAGATAGGAAAATCACGAGTACAGATTTGAACTTCGAATAGATTTTACAATAGTGAGGAGCAGCTGTTCCTGGTGACCCCTTGTTTCCTTGTCATTGGTTTCTGCAGTTTAAAAACCTAATATTATTGTGCATTTGTCAAAGATCCTTCTTCAGTGAGATGTGCTGCATGTTCAAGAATGATGGTTTTTTCCCCCATCTTTCCCCGGTTTCAGTTCCCTAGCTTGGTCAAGGTCCTTAGCATCTCATTTTACTTGGTCTTCCCTGAGTCCTTTATCAGTCTTGGTTAGCCTGCAAAAGAAACAACATCCTCTGGTGGTATCCAGAAATATTCCTGGTAACATCATCTTCCAGAATGTGTACCATAATCTTCTTCATAAAATCCTTTGTGCTCATTAATTCTTCATAATTCCTAGATGCCAGGATTGTAGATAACACTTTTTTCCTTTTCTTGAGCTTTTTTCTGCTTCTATGAAGATGGATGGGCAGATAGTTAGATGGTAGATAGGTAGATAGACAGATAGATAGAGATAGTATATATACACACATACTATGTATGTACATATACATACATAATAAATATATAGCATAGTATGTGTTTATGTAATGTAAAATATATGTGATATAGTGTGTATATACACAGGTACATAAAAAGAACACATAGCCTACTTTTAAGTTTAATCTAATTAACATTTTATTAATTCAACTTCATGTCTATATAATAAAATACTAAAGGTCTGATTTTGAAATAAATTTATAGTTTCAGAGATATAATGCTCAAACTGAAATTTTATTTGACTCTGATGAGCCAGTTTGGGCAGGCTGTAGAATATTTCAGGTTAGAAAAAACAAAATAATACATTTATTAATGGAGAAAAAGTAGGTTACTCAGTAACCCTTAATGTTAATAAACTGTTGGGAATTGTATGACACCGACGTATTCTAGACAAAGAGATATTTTTATAGATCACAATGAAAGCGAGATTCTCAGCAAAACTGCTCAGGTATTTCTTAAGTTAACATAATAGGGATAAAAATAAAGATATAAAGTCCAGTTCCCTCTCCCAGCACCAGATAAGTGACCACAAATAATGCCTTTATTTTAGAACATTCTCTATAAGCAACCAACTTAACTCTGATTTTGTTTATATTATAAGGAAAAATAACTTAACAATTGTTATAGTCCTTAGTATTTTTTCAAGGAACTTTAAAAATTGTAATCTTTTTTTTTCTTCTGAATACAAACGGCTATTAGTTTTAGAATACACAAGTATACACACATCCCAAATTTCAACAAGCTCTTCTGATAAAAGTGTGTTGCATTAATATAAAGGGGAAAAGCAACATAATATTGAAGGGAAACAGTAAATTATGACTTTTTCTCCTGAAAAGAAATATGTTCTGTATTGTAATTGATAATTATATTTAAAAATTCCTTAGGGCTCAGAAACATCTCTTTTAAATTACCAAATAGTCATTATATTCTTACTATTTGCCAGTTATCTTGATATGTAGTAAGTATTCACAGATGAACAACAACTGTTCTTTTTCTTTCCTGACCTGAAGGAATTTAAAATCTAATAAGGTAGATTTTGACATTTACACAGCAAAAAATGCATCTGTTCATTATATGCATAAATGAGAAAGAATAAGTACAAGCCAAAAAGAGATACAAGAATCTTTTTTTAAAAGAAAATGTGCAAAGGAAGGAAAAAACATCCTTTGAACAAAACAAGGAAAAAAAACACTTCAGAGTGAATGTGACAATTGATCTGTGTCTTAAAAACTGAAAGATTGAATTAAACAAGTACAAGGTAGAAGTCTTTTCCAGACACTGGGAACAGGATGTACAAATACACACAAATTGAACAGGGTAAAGTGAGATCAGGGAACAGCTCATAGTTCAATTGGGATAAAATGTGCAGTGTCTATGAGGAAATTATTATCTTTGTTTACTCCTATGAGACATACAATAATGTCTCACACAATAAATACAATATAAGTGAATCAATTAAATGATTTATGAATATAAATTTAGCCTAATGCCAGGAATCAGTGATATCGTTGATGCCCATTTTCACAACAGCAATAGAATTTAAGTACAAGAAAAAGAATTTATAGCTTAAATATATTCCTCATAATTGCTTATGATAATATAAATTCTTCAATTATTTTCTAGTTTGATTCCACATAAATAACTGAGGGCAACCTTGGGTTCCTAAAAGCTTGGCTAGTAGAGAACACATCTTGAAGCTTTGAGTAAGCACCTGTCACTATTATTATTATTATTATTATTATTATTATTATTATTATTAT
>NW_025354411.1:0-1006 GCF_016433145.1 Gracilinanus agilis
ATCTTTAATTGGTAGATGCTTATATATGTATATATAAGAATATGTATGTATTACATATAATATGCATATATATATATTTGACTTGTTGAAGGTGACTTGGTCATGGTTCCAAATTGCTCTCCAGAATAGCTATATCACTTTACAGCTCCACCAAAAGTGTGTTAATGTCCTAATTTTCCCACATCCTCTCCAAAATTTATCATATTCCTTTTTTTTTTATCACATTAGCCAGTCTGATAGATGTGAGGTGCTACCTCAGAGTTGTTTTAATGTCCATTTCTCCAATTCACAGTGATTTGCAGCATGTTTTCATGACTAAAGATAGTTTTTATTTCTTCATCTGAGAATGCTGTTTATATTTTTTAACTATTTAGCAATTGGGGAATGAATCAGTTCTCTCTATAGTTAAAAATGAGGCCCTTGTCAGAGAATATAATTTTTGACAATAACTCTATAAAGTCATGGGCCACCATAATTTCCTGCAGATGGAATCATAAGAATGACTTGAAAACAACCTTATGAAGATCATAAACGTATTGTCGACCCTACTTTACAGATGAAGATTTTGAAACTCTGGGAAGACTTGCCCAGAGTCATATGGTTAGTAAATATCAAAGGCAATATTTGACCCTAGGAATTCTGATTCTAAGTCCTTTAGGCTGAGATGACAGAATTAGGTCATTTATCCTAGGGCCAATTTGATCATGACTGAGGCCACCAAAAACTCCTGGCTCTAAATCAAAGAGAAAGAAAACAAAGGTGCCAGAAGCTGGGAGAAGAGGACAGAAAAGTGCCTCTGTTTTTGTCTGCCCAAAGAATAGTCATGTAACTGCTACCACCAGCTTTATTCACTGTAAAGAGAGAGGAGAGATGGAAGAGAAGAGACAGAAGACAGTGAGAGGGACAAGTAAAAGTCTTATGTATCATCTTTCCTTAGCTTTTTCAATTCAAGTTGGGGGTATATGTAATTGCCCTCTCTCTCTCTCTCTCTCTCTCTCTCTCTCTC
>NW_025354412.1:0-4058 GCF_016433145.1 Gracilinanus agilis
CTCCCCTTCTCTCTTTCTTCCTATTCCCCTAATGAGTGCTCCTTCACAATAGACCCCTTCTTTGTTGCAAAGTATAGTCAAGGTCACGCATTAGAAGGATTAACAATGTATATTTTTCATGTCATACTTATCATCTATCATATTTCTTTCAAAGTGGTACCCTAGCCATCCTTCTGCCATATGGTCCCCATGTCTACTAGGGCTACAGATGCTCAGTGCCCAAGTCCTCCAGCTAGTTCCCATGGAGTCTGTCTATGCTCTCCTAATTGATGAGAGTTCATCATTATCTTTTATCTCCTAGAAGTGGCCATACTGTATCCTGGCCAACTTCATACATACCATAGGCTCCTATCCCTCCCTTGATCCTTTATCTCACCCATTTCCTGTCTTTTTCTCTGAAAACCAATGAGCTGATCCACAATACTCTTCCTGGAAAAGTCATGTCAATCATTCATTAGGTTCACTAGTTATCATTGAAGATGGCTCATCCCCCTTAGAGCATAGACTCTGTAAGGGAAGGACAAACACCTTTTCCCCCAACTTTCACTCCTTCCCAAGGAGTGAAGCAACTTGCTTTAGATCACATTAAGAGAGTGACTGAAATAAGATGGGAATGCATATCTTCCTGACTTCCAGTCCAGGGTTTCAAACACTATCCTAATAAAGTTGCCCACACTGAATTAGTTGACTTTCCCCAACCATGCTCCAAGGAAATGGCAGTGCTGGGATTCAAATGCAGGCCCGCTGATGCTAAATCCACCATTTCCCCCATTATCTCCCATGGCCTCTCTCCAGAATTCATCTTGTTATAATTTGTTTGTACTTTCATGTACTTTTGCATCCTATTTACTTCTCAAATGTTCACCAGGATATATTTAAATCCCAGCTCTGCTGCTTCCAATCTTTATGATCTTTGGCAAGGCACTTACTCTCTATAGGTTTCAGATCCATTGCTTTAAAATGGGACTATTTCAAATTTATCCTATATAGATCCTGTACATATCTAAGCATTTACATGTTGTTGCCTCTATTAATATCAGCTCCCCTTCAGAGAAAGAACTGATAAAGAGAAATAAGCAAGACATAGTTTTATATATAAATTTTTCTTTTCATCAGATGATGTCTTCTCTAAGGATGGGAGGGGGGAAAAGGAAGGAGTTACCTGGGCATTTTAATGTAACAAATAAACAGATAAATTTAAATTTAAAAAGACTATAAGCTCTTGAGGGCAGGGATTTTTTCTTCCTTTTTTTGTATCCCTAGAACTCAACATAGTAAGTGCTTAATTAATACTCTTGGCTAGACTTGACTTGACAAGAGGGTAGGTTAGCCCAAATAACCTCCAAAGTCACTTCTAGCTCTTACTTGATAATCCTATGAAAGGTCAAGATGAGGAGGGAGCATTTTGAGAGACAACTATAGAGCAATGGCTTGGACTCATCGTCTGATGGTGTGTGTCCTGATTCTATTAACCTTTTGACCAGGAGCAAATCATTTTACTCTCTGAGCCCACAGAAGAGGCTGGGGTGGATAACCTTCAGCTAAAGTTCCTCTTAGCCCCAAAATGTTTGTGATTCCCTTTGAAGATAAGTCTTATTCTACTTGGCCCCAAGGGTCAGAACCAGGAATAATGGTTGAGTTTAATTGAATGAATGCAATTCAATTACATTCAATTCCTACCAAATCCCAATTCCATTTAGTTTTAAAGAGACAGATTCTGCCTTGATATAAAAGGGGTAAAAACCTTCTTAGGACCCAGGGCTCCTGAGGGAACTTGAGAGGCTTTAGGAGATTGTGGTTTCCATTTCACTGGAGGGCTTCAAGCAAAGTCTTGTCAGGAATATTTTAGAAGGGAGTTTTTAGTCAGGTGTGGCAGGTAGGTAGCACAATGGACAAAGTGCCAGGCCTGGAATCAGGAAGATTCATCTTCCAGGGCTCAAATATAGCTTCAGGCACTGACTAGCTGTATAAATCTGAGCAAGTCATGTAACTGTTTGCCTCAGTTTCCTCATTTGTCAAATGAGTGGGAGAAGGAAATAGCAAATGACTTCAGTATCTCTGCAAAGAAAATCCCAAATGGCATCATGAAGAGTATAAATGGAGATTTTGAACCTTTGACCTCATCCCCCATATATCCCTTTGTATTTCCCAAAATTCCCTTTAATCTATCCTGTGCCTCCATGTTTGCATGGTCATGTTATTGTTTTATAAGTTCTGTAGCTCCTCCCTCTACTGCTCTTCTCCAGGAGCCCAGTCTGGGAGCCTTGCCTTTACTCTAGCTTTTTGTTTTAATAAATCTTATTAAATATAATAATTAGAGTATTGAATATTAATTTGAAAATCTATAAGAGTCAGACAAAAGTGAAGTGGCATATCTTATTTGGTCAGATAATAGTTGAACTAGATGGGATGTGAGTTCCCCTTTACCTCTTTGATTCTGTGATTCACAGTCCCTGAAGTAGTTTTAAACTCCTTATGAATGGAGAATTGTGTTTTATTCTTCATTAAACATCCCCTTGACTTCCTAGTGCTTCCCACCTTGTACATATGTTTATTAAATATTTGCTGACTTGATAAATTATAGTGAAAGTAGTGAATGCAAACTTCTATGTGACTGTAATCACAGGGAACATGATTCAAACCCACAGTAAAAACTGTGTTATTGGAAGTTTGGGGATCCTTGAACTACATTTCCCATGAGCCCGCTGGCTTCCTGTCTTGTATGATGACATAGACAGGAGGATAAAAATCAAGTGGCTGGATTAGCACTTCCTTTTTTCCTCCTAGATCAGCATGGCGGTGGCAGGTAATCTGGGTCCTTAAAACTAACTTAGCTAACATGGCATGTGGCTTTATTTTTCTAATAGCTACCAATAAATCTTTTAAACCATAATATTTTTAAACTATCCTTTTATATTCATTTTATTTCTTACAAAACCAAGCCAGTGTCAAAGAAATTAAAGGTCAGAAGGGATCTCAACCAGTTGAAGTACACATGAAAAGAATTCCCTCTATAACATACCTGTTATAAATAAAAAATAATTGTGGAGGTTTTATACTAAATTTGTAAGTATTTATTAATAAAGAGAAGGAAAGAAAGAAAGAAGGTTTCCAGCCTTCCTAACTTAAAAGTAATATCTGATCTGGGATTTGGACCTAGTACATGCAAGATAAGAGCTACCAGGGACCTAGGGAGTTGGATGGTAGCTGAGAGAACTACTGAGCTTCCCTTGCTGGCTTTTCAAACCTCCCTCTCAGCACCTCCACCTCCCATCCTTCCAGATCCTTCAGTTGGCCCACAGCCTCCATGTGTTATATTTCCTGGCCTCCTGGCCAGACTCCTCTATCTATCCACTGGGATGAGTCTTTCAGGATTCGAATGTTTGGAGGTCCCCCAGATATTTAATTCACACTTAACCCAAAAAGTAGTCGTCTATCCTCGGCTTGACCACCTCCATGGAAAGAGAATCCATGGGCAGCTAGGTGGCACAGTGGATAGAGTGTTGGACTTGGAATCAAGAAGATCTGAGTTCAAATCCTGCCTTAGACACTTATTGCTGTGTGGCCCTGGGCAGTCATGTAATCTCATTTTCCTCATCTAGAAGGAAGTAAGTGGGATGGGAAATTTATTAAGTACTTCTTATATGCTGGGCACTCTGCTAAACACTTTATAAATATTATCTTTTTTTTAAACCCTTACCTTCCATCTTAGAATCAATACTGGTTATTGGTTCTAAGGCAGAAGAGTGGTAAGGGCTAGGCAATGGGGATTAAGTGACTTGCCCAGGGTCACACAGCTAGGAAGTGTCTGAGGTCAGATTTGAACCCAGGACCTCCTATCTCTGGGCCTAGCTCTCAATCCACTGAGCCACCCAGCTGCCCTCAAAATATTATCTCATTCAATCCTAACAACCCTGGGAGGGCAGGTTATTATTATCTACAATTAAATTGAAGCAGAAAGAGGTTAAGTAAATCTATAAAATGAGGGAGTTGGAATAGATGGCTTTTAACGTCTTCTGCAGTTCTAAAGCTATGATCCTATGATTCTGTGATCTCTC
>NW_025354413.1:0-6301 GCF_016433145.1 Gracilinanus agilis
TATATATATATATATATATATAAAACTCTGTCTTGCTTATTTCTATTGGTTAGTTCTTTCACTAAAGGTGGACACACAATTATTTTTAAACAATATTTCTACTGTGGCATATAATTTTCTCTTGGTTCTGCTTACTTTATTCTTCATGATTTCATGTAGCTTATTGAAAAGTGAGTGACATGGCCAGTCCTATACTTTAGGAAGATGATTTTTACTGTCAAATGGGAGATGGACTAGAATGGGAAGAGATTTAAGACAGGGAGGGCCAACAGCAGGCTATGATATTAATTAAAGAATGAGCTAATGAGGACCTGCATCAGTGTAGTGGTAGTAATAGAACAGAGAAGGGGTTGTATAAGAGATATTAAGAAGGTTAAGTTGGCAAGTTTTGGTAAGATAGTTTGGTATCTGTGATGTGAAGTTTGGTAAACTAGCAGAACATTTAGGTAGAAATATCAAGCAAGCAATTGGGATGATGAGAATGATGTGAATGTGAGGGATAGAGATATTTCTTAAGATGGCATCTGAAGAGAGATGACAATTAGAGCCATGGGTGATGAGATGATGAAAGGGAGATTATGAAGAGGAAGATAACTGAACTCAGGATGAAACATAGGAAGATAGACTTTAGCCCTAGAAGGATCCTTAGGGTTCATGTCATCATAGGATCATACATATAGAGCTAGAAGGAATATTGAAGTTGTCTAGCCCAAGCTACTCATTTTATAAATGAGGAAAGGGAGACACTGAGAAGATAACTTACATGCCCAAGATCACACAGGTAATTGTGGCATAGCTCAAATTCAACACTCACCTAACCCAACACTCTATCCAGATCAAAAAATGAAGGATCAGAGACCTCAAGAGATGTGTCTAAAAATCAATACAAGCAATATGTAGCAAAACTTTGATCAGTGCCAGAATTTAAAGGACTGGAATAGGGCAAACAATCAGGGACACATAAAAAGAGTGGTCAGAGATGTAGGAGGAGAACCATAAGACTTTGGTATTAGTGTAGCCAAGAGCGAAGAGGGTGGTCAAGAATAGTCAAGTGTCATGCACTGGTCAAGAAAAATGAGGAAGGGACAACAAAGCCATAGACTTTTACCAATAAAGACATCATTAGTGTCTTATAAGACCAGAAAGTCTTTACAAAATATCTTTACCTAAATGTTCTGAAAAAAAATCCAAAGATAATGTTATTATAAGGATACATATTATATATGTATGTGTGTATCTATATAATGTGTATATGTGAACATGAATGTATAGATGGGTATGTATTTGTATAAATATGTGTTGTATTGTCACAATAATACTGTTTTAGGGATTTATGTTTCAGAATAAACATGTAAGAGAAGATATTTTGTCAATATGGCTTCTGGTCTTACAACTAAACTCTATTGAACAAGGAGAATAATTATAATTATAATATGTCATGTAACATATTATAACGGAGGCTTGGGTATCATTTCAACTCAAGAGCTGTAACCATAGAAATAAGAAATAGGTTAGTCATAACAGAAAATGCCCACTTTTCTCCACAAATATTGGGAGGGGTTCATTAACTTGCAATTAGAAACTTTAGCGGATTTTGGCTTAAGATTCTTAGAACACTGGAGCAGCAGCAAAGACTGATTGTCCCATTTGACACTATTCATTTAGAAGTGGAAAAATTTTGAAGTGTCTATAACTGAGAACAACTGCTTAGCTGGCCTGAGATTCTTTAATAATTGATGGATATTTTGAGTTGAGCTATATTGATGGTGTACACAGGGGTAGTTGCCTTTACACTCTCATCTTTCAAGGCTTTCCAGAGTATTACACTGAGCGTCTGATTAACTTCCGAGGCCCAAATGCCACTTCTCTTTCACTAAATTGATTGATTAATGACTAACTGTAAGCCATATTATCCCTAGGATTCCCAAGTGTCCCATGCGCTATTATATACTCTTTGCTAAGGATGTGAAGGAATGCTTGAGGACTCTTCTGCTTTAAATCCCACCATTACTAGATTGTCTCTAGCAGTGGAGGACCCATGAATGTGTCAAAGGGGAATCTGAAACAACTTGGGGGGCCAGTACCCAGTATATGTCCTACTCTCTATCTTTTCCTCTTTCTGGCTCTCACACTTTTGTGTATGTGTCAGTCATTATGTCTCTTCTAGTCTGTCTCTTTCTCTTTTTCTGTCTCTCTACCTCTTTCTGTCTCCAACTCCATCTCTATCTCTGTCTCTATCTCTATATCTTTTCTACCTCACTCCATCTTGGTCTCTGTTTCTGGCTCTCCCTGCCAGTCTCTGTCTCTGTGTTTTTATCTTTCTGCAAGTCTTTCTAAATCTCTGTCCCTGATTCTTTTTCTGTTTGTCTCTGTCTCTGCTTCCTTGTGCCCCTCTGTCTTTATCTCTCCTCCATTTCAGTCATCAGATCAAACAGCATTTCTAGGAGACAAGGTGACAGAATGGAGTCAATAAACCTGGGCTCAAATCCCATATCTATTACTTACTATCTAAATCTAAATGTCCTTGGATAAGTAACTTCATCTTCATGGACTTCTTTTAAAAATAAAGAGACCAAAGAGCAGCTGGGTAGCTCAGTGGATTGAGAACCAGAGGTCCTAAGTTCAAATCTGGCCTCAGGTACTTCCCAGCTGTGTGACCCTGGGCAAGTCACTTGACCCCCATTGCCTACCCTTACCACTCTTCTGCCTTGGAGCCAATAGACAATATTGACTCCAAGATGGAAGATAAGGGTTAAGCCTGGAAGAAGTCATAGAGATTATCTAGACTGATCTCTTTATTTATTTTTATTTTTTAAACCCTTATCTTGTTGATATTATAAAAGAAATTATATGAGGGTGATTAAATTTTTTTTTATAATATCAACAAGATATTTCCATTTTTTTCCTAAATAGAGTTGATCAAGTTTCTCTACATTTCAAATTTACCTT
The DNA here is from genome assembly GCF_016433145.1 of Gracilinanus agilis. Classification (NCBI taxonomy): domain Eukaryota; kingdom Metazoa; phylum Chordata; class Mammalia; order Didelphimorphia; family Didelphidae; genus Gracilinanus; species Gracilinanus agilis. Next base: position 2,950 of record NW_025354413.1, read on the forward strand.
CATGAAATAGATGTCAATCTATGATAATTCAGCTGAATGAATAACAATTAAATCTCCTGGTCACTTTTTTCCCCTTAACTTTTGCATGTAATTCTCATAAAATTGGCATTTCAGTCATGAATTTTCAAGGAAACATTAAACATTGGGGATATAAAACTACTTTGTTCCATCATTTATTGTAAACTATTTGCAATTCCCTTTTGCATATTCTCCTTCAAGGCAAAACAACTGTAGAGAAAAACATGTTTTATATTTTAGCATTGAATAATTGCCTTCTTTCAAGAACACATAAGCAGATGTTGCAATGAAATTAACGCATGCCCATTACCCAAAGACATGCGCTTATCATAGTCCAGTTTGGTATTGATTGCAGATCTTAGCATAAGAGAAATGTTGTACCTGAACTGATTCGTGCATGGGGGCATTAGATGGACTCTCATTAATATTCTAGTAGAAAACTAAATTGAGACAACACAATTTAATTAATATATCATCATTCTGGCTGTCTCTAAGCATGGGATGTTATATTAAGTCTTTGCTCTGGGGTAGAGAATTTAGGCTAATGTATGTTTGAATTATTTTAAAATATCCATCCATGTTGTTAAAAGTATGATTGTGGGGGCAGCTAGGTGGCTCAGTAGGTAGAGAGCCACTCTTCTTCCTTGGAACCAATACTAAGTATTGATTCTAAGATGGAAGATAATGGTTGTTGTTTTTTTTTAAAAGTACTATTGTGGTAACTTTTATCAGACAAATTTCTGAGAATCTGTATTTGCTCTAATTTATCCCATTGTTGCTGGTTCTCCTTCTATGACTAAAGTGCCTGGTCATTTACCCTTTCTTATTCTGTGTGTTCTTTGGTCATATCTTTTCAGAAAACTTCCATAAATGACTAGTCTCATATTTGGGGGACATTGTTCCTTTTTTAAGATTTTTATTTTGTAAAGATTTGGGGATTGATTTTGGGAAGCTTTCCTTTTTCATTTCACTAATACACACTTGAGAGACATCTAGCTTAAAGAGAGTCCTTTGGACTGGAGTTTGTGTTATTATGTCAAATGTGTTTAAAAAACATGCAAAAGACACAGAAGGATACTATAATCATTTGCACTTCTTGTGAGAGTGCAAAGATGTGGTCTAGAAGAAAAAATGTTTACTGAAATCCACATGTTTATTTCTCAGGTTTTCTTCAGGGCTCTTCAGGATGAGAGCACATTCTAGTACAACGTAAGATTTATTAAATATACTTATAACCTGAAAAGATGAAGGGGGTACAGTGACAAAAGAGAAATCAGTTCCTGCTCTTCAGATATTTACATTCTTTTGGGAGGATAGAATAGGCAAAGTACCTGAGACTTTATTGGTTTAGCAGTGATGGGCAAACTTTTTAAAGAGGGGGCCAAAGGAAAGGAAATGCTCATCCATCCGTTTGTTTCTAAGGCAACTCTTTTGAAGTTTCATTGTATTGTATCCTACCTGTTGTATTCATCAAATTAGGAATAATGTCGTGTGGCCAGATAAAACATTTCAGGGGGCTGCATCTGGCCCGTAGGTCATAGTTTGTCCATCACTGGTTTAGAGAATTCTTAATCTCTATACAGTGAAGCACTTTTTTCTAAAATAGTCTTGAAATGCCGTTTTGACCTTAGAGAGATTAAATTACTTACCTCTGATCATATAGCTGGTATATTAACCAAATAAAACTTGAACTCAGATCTTATATACTACCTCCTAAATCTGGCAAGGATGCCTTCATCCAAATCACCAATTAAAATGTCAAACTCACAGAGCCAAGAACAGATCCCTGGGTACTTGACTTGAAATCTTTCTACAAGTTGATATTGAACTAGTAATAAATATTTTTTGGGTTTGGTACTAAAATAGGTCCTAAATTCACCAAATTTCATGTACATATATGTATATACATGTGTATATATGTGTATGCCTGTACATATCCACCCACTTTATATCTATTTATCTACCTAAGAGCTTTGGCCTGCTCAGTTTCTGATGAGGGATGGTTTACCCACTCCTTTACCCAACCTTGTCACCCCCTCCTCAGGACCACTCATATTAATAAATCCCTAAATTTAGATACCCAATTAACAGCATACTTTAGCACAGAACTCCTGAGCTCAAGAGATCCATCAGCCTCAGCACTTCTGGTATCTATTATGACAGATCTGTAGTACTGTATCCAAGATGTCATTTATTTTGATATTATTAAAAAGCCAAACCAACATCTTTCAAAAATACAAACTACACAGAATTGACATTCATGGTTTCTTTCCACTCCCCCCACTTTTGTCACACAATAATTTCTTTGTCTTCGGGATTTTAATCATGAGAGTTTATCATCTCTCTTGGGCAGAATTTCTCTGAAAAATATTATGTCAAAATCTAGAATGAACATTAAAGTGACCTTGATTGTCCTCTCCCTTGTTATCATGAACTTTATGATGGGATGGTTATTTAACCCTGATATTCCCATTAAAACATTAATTACCAGTTTCTTACTGTTCAGAAAATGGCGCAGAATAGCAATTATCTTTGTTCTCCTTTATTCTCTCCAATATAAAGTCATTTGGCATTTAACTTTCTTAACAACTTATTCCCTTCCTATTTTCCAAATTTCTTATGTCCTCTCCCCCACTGTACAGCATGTAATCTAATCATAATGATTTATTTGTTTTTTCGTCATATAATTCTCTAACTCATGCTTCCATACTTACCTGTACACTGGGCGGTCCACCCCACATCTGGAATACTCTATTTACCCATTCTGATTCATCATGTTTTCCTTGCTTTAAGTCAGTCCAAATGCTGCTTTCCACAGGTGGCTTTTCTTGGTCCCTCATAATCTATAGCAATTATTTCAGGCTATCTTACACCTGCTTCTTCTTTATCTTGTGTGTCATGATTTGCACATGATATCTCCCCCATCAGAATCTTCTTGATTTCTATTTGTACTCAGTGTTTTCTGATGGATCAACATTTAAAAGAATGAAATAACCATTAAGGTGAGTTAAAAATATAGAAAGTAAGCACCTAGAGGGCAGGTATATTTTAACCTTTGCCTTTCTGCCCCCAGTATCTGGTGCAAGGTCTGATACATAGTAAACAATAAATAAGTATTGATTAAATAAAATTGTTTTGGCTTCTGTTTCTGAGCAAGACAGAAAGGAGAGAAAAAGAGAGATGAGATGAGACAAGATGAGAAACATGAATATGTTGGATATATGAAGCCGCCCATTACAATTTCTTCTTCTCTTATCACTACAGGTTGCTGTGGCAGGTCCATTTAGACTTGCTCAAATTATATATATATATATATATATATATATATATATAT
>NW_025354414.1:0-8174 GCF_016433145.1 Gracilinanus agilis
TATATATATATATATATAATTTGCTTTCACCTGAAATGCTAAATCATTTATCATTTACTCAGTATGTACACAGTGACACATTTACTGTGGTATTTTTCTAGCATCAAAATGCCATTTTATTTCCCTGTGTTATGAAACAAGATATAAAAAATGCCAGGAAGGACAATTTGTTTTCATTTCTTATGATATTAACCATCCAAGTGATAGGAAATATTTCCTTATAGTACTTGGAAGGCAGGAAGAAATCAGGGGTCACTCACTTTCCAGCAATCTCTGTAACTATCCTGAACCAACATATTCAACTATGTTAAAGTTATATGAGTTAGTAAATACAACACTGATTCTAGTGTCAGAGGACTTACACCCTGTGTTCAAATACTATCTGTGCCCTTTGTGACCTTGAATAAGTCACTTTACTTCCTCCAACTTCAGTTTCCTTATCTGTAAAATGAAGGGGTTGGACTAGATGGCCTGAGGTGTGCAATCGATCATTTTCCTTTCAAATGGCTATCATAATCTCTTAATCATGCATATTATAATAATAGATCACATATTTATAGTCTTTAAGGCTTACAAAGTACTTTTCTCATACCATTCTGTGAGGTGGATAATAAAGCATTATGATAGGAGAGATGATCCTGGAGTCAGAAGACCCTAGCTCTACCACTCACTTACTCCTTGTGTACAAGACATTTGGCTTTTCTGGAAATAGATAATCTCTAAAACCCCTCTTGGTTCTAAATCTTTCTAAATCGAGGTGTCATTCCTATTTCATAGAAGATGGAACAAGTCTGGGCAGGTTAAATTACTTATCTGTAATTATATATAGCTAAGGAGTAGTATAGTTAGGACTCAAGAGAGGAAGGGAGGGATAGGAGGAAGGAGCAAGGGAGGAAAAAAGAAAAGGAGGAAGGAAAGAAAGAAAGCAGGAAAAATGAAGGTAGGGAGAAGAGAAGGAAGGAATAGAGGAAAGAGAGAGAGGAAGAGGAAAAAGGAAGGGAGAGAAGAAAAAAGGAAGAGAAAGTGAGAGCAAAGAAAGAAGGGAAGGCAGAAAGGAGGAAGGAAAATGAGGAAGGGGAGAAGGAAGAATAAAAGGAAGAAGGAAAGGAGAAAGGAATTCCTATCCCAGATGGGAACCTGAGATTCTAGGTCCACATCATGATTTTGTACATTCTAGTCTGAGTCAATTTAGATTAATTTCTCCAGGAAACATGAAAAAAGGGCTTGAATCACTAAGAAGGAGTGGAATCTTACCAAAGCCACATGTGATTTCCACAGAAATATTCCAATAAGCCTTGACGACAGTGGTTTTGATCCTGCTGTCAGATATGTAGACAAGTAGGATGGTTGAACAAATACCTTTCTAGAGTTGTCTATGAAACCAAATATTTCTACTGTAGCCTAATAATTACATAGTTCTGCTGACTTCCTCTTAACTCAGTTCCCCATTCTTCATAAACTTCACTGTCTCTTTCCCAATACAATCATATTTATGTATCAAAACACTAATAATTGTGTGCATTTGTATGTCAATGAATCAGACATTTATTCAATGATTACACATGCAGGGACTCTGCTAAGTCCTAAAGACAAAAATATTTAAATAAGGCAGTCCTAACTTCTAGAAGGTTACATTTAATTGGGGATAGACAATGCCTATGTGACCACAAGATATATACCAAATAATCACAAAATCATTTCATGGAATGGGGGCAGTAAAAACTGGGGGGAATCTGAACATGTCTCTTGAAGGAAGTGCCACTTAAACTGAGAAGAGGCAGAAAGGAGGATGGAGAACATTCTAGGCATGAGGGGATGGCCTGGAGAATGTTATATACCAGTGAAGGAAGTGGATCATTTGCCTGGAGCTTATGTTATATGTGGGAAAGTGTTATTTGCCTTGGGAAAGACTTTAAATACTCCACAGAGAATTTCATTTTTTATCCTAGAAGAAATAAGGAGCTATTACTACTTTTTGAGCAGTGAAATAACCTAATCAGAGCTATACTTTAGGAATATTGATTTGTTAGCTATTTGGAAGATGGACTAGAGAAAGAAAAGACTTCAGGGAAGGAGACCAATCATAAGGCTATTGCAGTAGTCTAAGTAAGAAATATGGGGCAGCTAGATGGTGCAGTTTCTTGAGTGCCAGACCTGGAGTCCGGAAGAATCATCTTCTGCAATTTAGAGTCTGAGAGTTACCTTGAGCATTGAAGGGTTAAATGTGACTTGCCCAGGGTCACACCACAGGCAAAACTTCATCCCAGGCTTTTACTATGCCATGCTTCTCAATATAAACATTTCACTTGAGCTTCAACAGCCCAGTGAGTTGGGTACTACAATTACTTTTATCTCTATTCTATCTTAGAAACCTGAGTCCCAGAAAGGTTAAATGTCTTACTTATGGTCACCCAGTTAATAAGTAAGGGGAGAGTGGGAGTTAAATCTGGGTCTTGAACCCTGAAATCTGAAGACCATTTATCCATCTGTGCCATTTTTTATCAATTGTGCCATTCTGATTCCCATATGGTTAACTTTAAAACAACTAGTTGAGCTTTCAGGACCCATATATGAATATATCACTGCTAAAGACCTGATAGAGGCTAAGAATTATAACAAGGAAAGACCAGAAAAATTAATAAATTAATAACTTTAATCATAATTCTATGATCCTAAATTATATCCTTGAAAGGAAAGGATACACATTTTATTAAGTATCTATTACATGTGAGGCACTATACTAAAAATATTTTACAAATATTATCTCATTTGATTCTAACAGCTTTGGAAGGAAGTTGCTATTATCATCCCCATTTTACTGTCGAGGAAACTGAGGTAGACAGTGTTTAAGTGATTGCCCAGAATCCCATCACTAGTAAATATCTGAGCCTGGTTTGAACTCATGTCCTCCTGACTCTAGACATTGCAACTCAATCTACTGTGCCACCTAGCTCCCTCAACTACTCAAACTGATCTGGGATCTCATCTATCTGAACATTCTCTCCAATCAATCATCCAGAATACAGCCAATTTGTGACTGCCCACTCTTTTCTTTGACTTTCTACAAATTCACACAGGAAATCCATAGAACTTGCTGGAAGGACCTTCTTCTCTCTCTCCTGACTTTACAAGAGTACTGTGGTTGTTCACCTGCCATTTTTCATTGTCAACATATGACCCATCCATCTTTTCCGTTCTTTGATGGCATTATTTACTTCTATTTGTCTTTGACTTTCCCCAACGTTGCAGCTTCTTCACTTCCACCATACACCTGTGCCTTTCCCTCTGGGAGATATTTAGCTTCAGTCCTTCAGAGTTTGTTGAGTTCCAGTTTCATATTTACAGAATACACCTTGGTTTCTGCATTAAGTTTGGGGCAATTAAAGAAGCTTTACATTCTCTTGAAGGCAGTCCATTCTACTCCATGCCACTATTCTGGGCCCGATATGTTCTCCATTTGTACTCTGTGTCTATAATATACATGCTGATGGACAAGATGTAGATCATCATTAAAGCATTAGACATTCTTCAGACATCTGTTTTTTCCTGTGAGCATGATTACGCCAAACATTCTAGAGTGATTAAAGATCTCTCTCAGGAGTATGCACAGTGATCTGGGGAATAAATTTAATAAACACAATGTTATGCACAAACAGGAGTGTCTGAAGGATCTCACCATCCAGAGAGGACTCCTCTTTAACTTGGACATTTCTGCATTGGATCTTCACAACTGCCAGGCATTAATTTTTTTTTAAATTTAATTTGTTTGTTTGTTACTTTATAATTCCCAAGTATCTCCTTCCTTCCTTCCCCACACTAGAGAAGGCATCCTTTGACAAAAAATGATATATGTATAGGGGCAGCTGGGTGGCTCAGTGGGTTGAGAGCCAGGTCCAGAGATGGGAGGTATGGGTTCAAATGTGACTTCAGACACGTCTTAGCTGTGTGACCCTGGGCAAGTCACCTAACCCCTATTGCCTAGCGCTTACCGCTTTTCTGCCTTGGAACCAATATATAGTATTGATTCTAATGAGGAAGGTAAGGGTTTAAAAAAAAAGATATATGTGTATATATAAAATGGTGTCTTGCTTATTTCTATTCATCAATTCTTTTAGACAACCATAGACACGTTTTGGTGCTTGTCAACATTCGGTCACTTTTTTAATGTATTAATAAGGTCTGAACTTCTTTCCACGCCTTTGTTCTCTCTGTCTACTGTAGATAACTTTTTCATTGATCCTGCAATGTCCTCACAATTGTGTTGCCTCCAGCATGGATTTCCTCAATTACTGGAGGTGAATTTAGTAAGCAGGCACCTCGAATACACCAGATACGGGGCTAGACATCTGAAATACAAAAGGAAGCCATCCCACCTCAAGGAACTTATATTTCAAAAGAAACAACGTATACTCATAGAATTGTGTACAAACTAGACATAAAATAAATACAAAGTAATTTCAAGGAGAGGATTCTTTGAAAGTGAAGGGATCCAGAAGGGCTTCATACAGAAAGTGTGGTTTGTGCAGAGCTTTGAAGACCCCCAGGAACTCTAAGAGATGGAGACAAAGAGCAGCGCCTAACAAGCCCGCTCAATAGTATGTGTAATAACCTGGCGAGGAAAATTAGTTTAGCTCAGTCACAGAGTACATGAAAGGCAGTAATATATACTATGCCTGGAAAGGGAAGTTGGAAAGGGTATTAAATGCCAGAGGAGTTTGTATTTGATCTTGGAGTTACTAAAGACTGAGCAGTGACCTGCTTGCTCTTCTATGTAAATTTGGTCTAATTCTTTACCTTTTGCTATCTTTTTTTCTACTTAGTGATATTTTACCTTCTTCTCTGGACATATACACAGTTGTAATGTTAGCCTTTAAATTCAGTTTGCCCATCAACCTTGATGATGACAACAGTTTAGGTATAACAATCTTTGCAGATCTTTTCCCTTAAAAATTTTTTCTTTTCTTTTCAGGGGCAACTAGGTGGTTCAGTGAATAGAGAGAGCCAGGTCTAAAGATGGGAGGTCCTGAGTTCAACTCTAGCCTCGGACTCTGCCTAGCTGTGTGACCCTGGGCAAGTCACTTAAACCCCATTACCTAGTCCTTACCTTTCTTCTGCCTTGGAACCAAAAATACCATACTGGTTCTAAGGCAGAAGAAAAGAATTTTTAAAAAATGAAAAATGTATTATCCTTCCATTTTCATTCTTTCGTTTCCTCAGAAAGATTTTCATCAAGTTTTCTTTAAAACAGTTTTTATGTATCCTAACTAGTGTTGCCTTGGACTTCCACTTCTCTCGACTTGGTAAGATCATTGTTTCATAGATGATTTTTTTTTTGACTTTTTGGTTTTCCTTGCTATGGCAATTGAGTTACATTAATTAGAACTTCTGTTTAAGATTAAAATAATTAGCATTAATGTCATTTCCATTGTCCATCACTCTTTTTTAATTATTAACTTTCTTAAATAGACAAGTGAATAATAAATATATTAATAACTTGCTTAAATAGTCAAGATTAAGTTATTTCAGTTAATTATAACATATTTTTTCTCATTTATCTTTTTTCTGGATTTATGCTATTTCTGATCTTTGCTTTAACAAGTAGATGATCTAATTATATACAAACATCTGATTCGGAATGACTGCCACATCAATAATGAGTCTTTCCCTGTCAAAATGTAATCATTTTCATTTTTGTGATATTATTCAAAGGTAGTATTTATGATGTAGAGTCATGTGGTTTCTGTGTAACCTGAAAGCATTTGATCTCTTTCATTTCTTCTCTATGATTTATGTTTTCATATATAGATATATTATGCATATTTTATATATTTATCACCATTCTCACTTATTCTCCTTGAAGTCATTGAGTATTAAATTGAATATTAAAATGAATCCAGTTTTAATTTTCAAGGTCTAATTTAGTATTTAATTTTTTTGTAAAATTTCTTTTCTTCTTCATCTTTTGCAACTGATTTTGGTAACACAAGCTATAATTACTTTCATGATAGTCTTTTTGCAAAATGTATCAAAAGAGCTACAATACCAGTTGACCAAATGCCCCCATGAAATAATGTCTCTTGATGCCTTTGAGCATGCTGTTTTGCAAAAAGTACCAAGAGACTTTCAATACCAGATGACCAAATGCCCCCATGAATAATGTCTCTTGATTCCATAAGCATTCAATAAAACTAACTCAACCATTTCCTTTCCCAGAAAGACTTGTGAGCCATTTTTTTTTTACTTTTTTCCATTTTAGTACCAATTCTGAGGCAGAAAAGTAGCAAGGGCTAGGCAAATAGGGTTAAGTGACTTGCTCAAGGTCACATAGCTAATAAGTGTTTGAGTCCAGATTTGAATTTGCATCTTCTTGACTCCAGGCCCAGCGCTCTATCCACTGAGCAACCTAGTTGTCTCCAAAGTAAAACATACGAAGCCTCAAAAACATTTTTGAGAATGATTGTCTTGTGTCAGGCTCTTTATCTAGAATACCAACTCAGGAATGTAAGTGTCAAAGGCTGGGGATATTGAGCAGAGTTTTCGGTGATGTCATGGCATCTCCCCAAAGTTTCTTTTTGGGGGGAGATATTCCTTATTGTCAACTAGTTTTGCTTTCATGTTACCTCATGCTATCCATTAGATTATAAACTCCTTGAGGTCAGGGACTGGCTTTGGCCTCTTTGCAACACCAGTGCTTAATACATAGTGCCTGGCACACAGTAGGCATGAATTTATTTTAATTGTTTATTGATTCAACATAATGTCATTCATTACATGCCCTTGCTTTCTCAGCTAGTGTTTGAAGGATGGAAGCATAAAATATGGAAGAGGGATTAGGTTTTTTTTTTTTATTTCAGATTTTTGATTTAGATTTTTGAACAACCAGAATGAAAAAAACTATGTCCAATGGGTGTGTTGCAGGTCAAGTGTAAGACTGATCCAGTAATTGAGGGTTAAAATGTAATGAATCCCTCACTTGAAGACCAAAAATCAGAATATTAAGATACAACTTTGGTAATAGTAAGAAATGACAAGAAATATTGTTTAAAGTTTTAAAGGATTGATGAGACACTACTCCCCAGAGTTATTAGGTCAGCAAGTCAAGAAAGCATTTCAGTTATAACCTTTGGTGCAATTATTCCTTCCCGCCATTGTCCGTCTCACTCCCCTACACCAGGCAGGTCCTCTTATATTTCAAGTGGGTGGGGGGAAGCACACAAAAAACTTCCTGCCCCCTTAAAGGTCCAACCTGCTTTTGGAACAAATGCCAGCCATATAAGGTGCTGGATTGGGCTGCCTGAGAAAGAAGACAGCAGCAGGGACAAAAGTTAAAGGAAGTAAGGAAAGAAGCATGTATCAAATCCTTACTATGCTAGGGACCATGCTAAATGCTGAGGCTACAAATACAAGCAAGAGGAAAAGTATCCCTTGCCCTCAACTGGCTTATATTCTATTGGAATAGACAGCACACAAAAGGGAGTTTAAAACAGGGGCAAGGGGAGAGATGAACGTACCCAGCTTGGGAAACTTTAGCTTTGAAGGCCAGAAGATAAAACCATATAGGAAAAGGAATAAAGAATAAAGAAGGAGGAAGTGGCTAAAGAAAGAGAGAGAGCATTAATATATTCCCACCCTTAATGGTTTTATGGGCACAACTTTTAAATGGCCTCAAAAAGCCATTTCACAGCCTAGACAAAACAAATACAACTCCAACCACAGAGTGGAATTAAAACCTAAGAGTCCTCAGCAATCACAAATAGGTTATTACTTAACTTAAAAGTTAATTCTGTATTCTATAAAATTATTCACCAGAGACTTACTGGTTCTTCTAGTACAACTCAACTATGATCCTTTTTACAAAAATTTCTATTTACACTATTAGAAACACATGCATTAGAAACAGCATCATATAAAGTACAGGACACTATACTTACAGAAGCCCTAGGACATAGGGGATAGAGGGCTAGCCTTGGAGGCAGGATGATCTAGGGTCAAACTGTGCCTTTGTATTTACTTGCTGTAGGACCACTGCGCAGTCACTTAACTTTGCAGTTACAGATGAACTGCTACTAAGGAATTGGTACTTCCATAAAAGGAATTCCCCACACACTTGAAATCATAGGCCCAGATTGAAAAGGAAGGAAGGAAGGAAGGAAGGAAGGAAGGAAGGAAGGAAG
>NW_025354415.1:0-3290 GCF_016433145.1 Gracilinanus agilis
TATATATATATATATATAAACATGCCCCTACATCATCAAAAGCAAAATTTTCTCCCTGATTACCCCATATCGACAAGTAAAGAAAACATCTTGTAAGCGCCTAAAATAAACAAAGCTTCAAGCTAGTCTTTGAAGAAGGTAGAAACTTTAGATACCATATAGTCTCTGACATTCAGGAACTGGTAGTTTAGTAGGGAGTTAGGACACACTATTCCATAATAAATGCAGCAGAGAGTTACACAACAATTTATTATGATCAGAGAAAACTTCCTAGAGGAGGTGATATTTGAGTCTGAGTTTTCAAAGATGGGAAGAAATTCAATAGGCAAAAGAGGATTAGGGTAGGCAGGCATTCTAGGAATGGGCTTTGATTTTCCCTTTCCAGTGGGTTGCTTGGAGTCCTCCCTTCTCCATCTTCTCTTCCCCATTCCACCCTCACATCATAACTGAAATCTTATTTCCATTATAATTCATTATGAGAGAGGGAAAGGAATGGGATAATAAATTAAACAATTTTAGTAAATTAATAACTTTAATGAACTTAAATCAATAGGATCTACCTTGAGGGTATCTCTCTGTACCTTGCTGGAAAGGAAAGTACATGAGTTTTGTGGCAACACTTGTCCATTGCTTAGATGCTTTTTTTCCCCCTTAAAACATTTGTTAGCTTCCAGGTCACCATGTCACCAGGGATATTCTTAGGCGATTGAAGAAGCTGGAAGTCTGACCACCAGAAAAGTAGAATGTATCTATGATGGAAATTTCTTTTTAATTATTCCAGAAAAGCACAAAGCAACCATACAGCCTTCAGCTTTGAAATGTTCCTGGGGCATCATTAAGCTGATGATGATTACATGTAGCCACTACATATGAAAGGGAATAAAAGCACTTGGGGAGAAAGGTAGATTCTATCAGTGAGACCAGCTGGCTGAGCTGTTCATAAAAGAGGTTGAGCTAAAAGGAAGAGGGGGAACCACAGAAGATGCACTGGCAACTCAGCTCCTGGGATCTGACAGATACTCTTTCAGGTCCAGTAAATCTCCTTCCAGGTGTCTGAACTTCACAAATAAGTTTCCCTATCCTGGGGTTCCTCCTCTAGCTATGAGTCTCTGAATGTTGGGCCTCAGCCTTGGTGATGGGTTATAAGCTTTGGAGAGCTGGACTTGTGAGAAAGAATCGCTCGCCTCTGAGCCTTTCAGGTTTATGGTGGACTTTCCTCCTACAATCAGGGAAGGTAAATTGTGGAAGGATCCTTATTCCCATTTTACTGATGAGGAAACAGAGGCTCAGGGAATAGGTGCTTTTTTTAAGGGGGAGGTTGGTAGAGGGTCCATACCTCAAAGTAGAACTCTCACTTGTATTCCTTAATCCTTCTTACCCAAAATCTGCCTGATCTCTGTCAAAATCCCACATTCCCAAAGCCAAGGCACCAGAGAGTGGTCATTCTTAAGTAGTCATAAGCTAAAAACCGAGATCTCAATTAGCACCTCTGCAGGTATTAACCATTAACCAACAAGCAATGAGAAATAAGAATGACTCACCAGGCAGGTGGTCAGGGAGAGAAGAATGACTAAGAGAGTGGGAGGGGGTGTTCCCTGAGGGAGGACCAGGGTGCTAATGAGGGAGGTGGGAAGGTGTCAGAGTCAAAGGACTTACTTTTCATTTCTGGTTCCAGTTTGGCCTTGGTTCTAGTGCTGCTCAGGTGCACTAATTGGGGAAAGACGAAACCAGTCTCAGTAGAGATCCTTGTCTGACGATGAGTGGTTCCTTTCAAACCAAATTCCCAAAACAGAGTGTCATCCATAAACCCAGAATTATCCAGAACTCACACACAATCCTTCCCATGTATTCCTGTGAATTGTTCATTGGTTTGTTAGAGGTGTACGTCTCCTCTACCCAACCAGGCTAGAATTCCCCATCAGGTAGGGAGGGATTGTGAGATTATTAGTGGGACAGAATGGAAAATATGCTTTCTATATGATGGAGCATCATGAATTATGAACATATCCACGATAACCATGCACGGATAGCTGTACGGTAGGTAAAATCTAGCTTAGTTCATAATCATAATAGCAGACATTAAAGCCATGAGCACTTAATGCTCATGAAAACCATGAGTTTTATCCATTACTGATTATGGGTGGTGTCCATTACAGTTGAGGAAACTGAGACTCAGAGATTGAAGGGCATGTTCATGATCATATAGAGATAGTAGAGGCAATAAAAGAGTAAATCACTGATGTTGTTGAGTCATTTTTCAGTCATGTCTGACTCTTCATGACTCCATTCGGGGTTTTCTTAGCAAAGATTCTGGAGCAGTTTGCCATTTCCTTCTCTGGCTCATTTTGGAGATGAGGAAACTGAGTCAAATAGGGTTAAATGACTTGCCTAGGATCAGACAGCTAGTAAGTGTCTGAAGCCAGATTTGAACTCAGGAAGATGAGTCTTCCTGACTCTAAACCTGGCACTTATCCATTGTACCACCAGGTAATAGATAAAAAGAATCAAATTGGAAGTCAGGTGACCTGGATACGAATCCTGACTTTTGGCTGGTTACTTTAGAGACAGGGTTATCTATAAAATGAGTAGAAAGGCTAAGTACTCTAAAATTCAATAAATGCAGTATGCACATATGTATATCTCATCCCACCCCCAACAACAGAGTTCTTTCCTTAAGGACAGAAGCTCTTTTTGTCCTCAGCATAGTTCTAAGCACATAGTAGGTGTTTAGTACTTATTTAATGTAATTTGAACATGTTATGCAAAATATATCTTTAAAGTAGCAGTTAGGAATCTGGTACACAAGATAATTCTTCACCTATTCACTTGATTTTGCCTTTGGGTGACCCATAACAAAGCATTTCGCCTCAGTTTCCCCGTTTTATAAAATTGAGATAATAACACTTACCACCCAGGACTTAATTAATATTTTCAAGGTGCTTTGATATCCACAGATGAAAGAGGATATGATGTTACGAAGCATCATTATTATTTGAGAATCTATCATTATCATTATTGCTGTCATTCTTAATGATTATTATTATCATCAATAATAATAATAATAATCAGAGGCTTGTTATAGTATTATTTCCATGGTCATAGCCCCAGGTATCCCCCAGAGGGCAAATGGGAATGTAAAGCATCTTTCTATAATGATATTATTTAAATAGAATTATATAAACAATAAATGTATGCACAATTTATATAGATCTCATACATATATCTCAGGCACACACACACATATATGTATGTATGTATGTATATATATATATATATATATATATATATAT
>NW_025354416.1:0-1508 GCF_016433145.1 Gracilinanus agilis
TCCTTTTTCTGATCCTCAGTTTGTATCCCTTCTTAAATAAAAGAGATACTGTTTTTATGACTATTGTCTCCAAGGACTTTGTGCAACTGGCTCATTGAGAGAAAGTGATTTAGTTTTACTCTCACTAACCAGAGGTTAGAATACCCAGATGGGTATACAGGGGGATCCCTGAGTGGATCTATCACTATCCACATCTGTGATATATCTATATCTATATCTATATCTATATCTATATCTATATCTATATCTATATCTAACCCACTAGAAGGAGAAATGATGAAGGTAAAGATGAAAGAGCAGTAAAAACAAAATGATGAAAGAGAAGATGAGACACCATTGTATAGATTGTAAGCTACAATATACCAGTTTGAAGGGTAAAGTATTAATATTGTCCATTCGCAAGAGCAAAACTTTGAAGAAATACAATAAAGTAAGGGCAAACTGAGTCATCCAAAAATCCACATTGACAGATGTTAGCATGGGGCACATCCCTGCACCTGTTCCCAATGGGAACAGCACATACAAGACTTTGAGGTGGCCTTGGCAAAGAACCCTGGACCAGCTCCTGCAATTCATATACATAAAGTAGGTGCCTTGTGACCCCCATATTTCCTCACCCCATTTGTCAAAGACCTTTGGGGTCTCCCTCTCCCAACGTTTTGTCAAGAAACAAATGACTGAGAATAATTGGGCACAAGGGAGGGAAAGGTAGATTGGTCACCTTCAAGGTGATGAGAGAATGGAAATGCCTCCACCCAGTGTCCACACATACTGAGTATTAAACTATGCCAACATCCCCTCTGTCACCAGTCACCTTCCAAGGACTGTGATGTAGAGGAATTTTAACTCGGATATCAAGGTATTGGGGACTGGGAGCTTGGGATTGTGGCAAGTACTGATCATTTAGAATCTCCTGCTCTACCTGGGGTGGCCTCAGGAGAGAAAGTGTGCTTGGGGGATGATGGCTTCAGTTCAGGATTTTTGTTCTGTTATTTCCTGAGTCCCTCTTACTTTTTCCAGTTTCTATAATCCACAGCCAAGTTTTGTCCCTATTCCCCTTGTATCTCTATGTCTCCTTAATTCTTGATTTCCATGTCTCTAATGTCTCCCTCCTTCTGTCTCTCTCTCTCTCTCTCAGCTGGCCTCCTTGTAAGTTGACTCTCTCACCATGGCTGTAATGGGTTCAAACCCTATTATGTCTGGCCCTCCCATCCAATACTTTGACACAAGGCACATAATCTCTCCTTTTATGGGCCAGATCCTAATGGATGGGTTCTGGCCACTTCTCTTATCTTTGTCTTGTATGGTTTGATGGGGATACAAAGGCAGTGTGTGAGAAATGCAAGTAACAGGGAATGAAGAAGATCAGATAGAGTAGAAGTAATCTAGATTTGATCAAAGACTGCCTCCTCAGGTCTTTTCTCTTGCTCAGTTTCCTCTCTCCTTGGGTAATGGCTTCTTTGTTGGGCTAAAAAGGAAAGATTATTGCTGAATTCTGGCCTTAACTG
>NW_025354417.1:0-4149 GCF_016433145.1 Gracilinanus agilis
AAAAAAAAAACCAGGGGTGGCAATTATGATCTCAGATAAAAACAAAATTGATAGAGATAGATAAGTAAATGAGTGACTAAACATATGATATAGATAAATAAATGAGTAACTAAACATATAATAAACAAATGAATTAATAAATGAACAAGTGAACCATTCAGTCAAGAAAGAAAGGATTCCAAATTTGGGAGCTGCAGATTTAAAGGGCCTGAAAAGGAATCTTTTTTTGGGGGGAAGGTGGACATGGGGGTGGGGTAAGACAATATGGAAAGAGGAGAAATTCCTTATTAATTATATTACCAGAAAGACAGGGCAGTAGGAAGTAACACATTTGGCTGGAAGTAGAAAAAAATGTGCTGAAGTCAAACAGGTTTTTTAAGAAAAAGCAACTGAGTATTCACAGTTGGAATTGACAAAGTTATGCCTTTTTTTCTCTTCCAAAGTTCAAATGACCTGGAATTCAGTGGCAATGCCCACTAGTACTGATAGCAGCAACTCTGGAGCAGCCACGGCTGGTAGCAAACCCTACATTGACAGTTGAGAGACATACCAAGACAAACTGAACATACTAAAGAAAGAGAGCTTCAAGACTCTACACAGAAACTATCCTTTGGAAATCCAGCAAGGAGTTATGACAAAAGAGAACCATTTAAGAATTGTATGAACAGAGAAAAGAACTCCCAGTGATCAAAATCTGTGAGTTATCCCTTTGCCATGTATATTCTCTGCATGTTTGCCTCACTACCTTTAGTTTGAAAGTGTTTCAGTGTGAACCCACTCTCCCCCACTAGCCTAGGGGGTGCAAGAGGACAATACATTCCTAGTTTGGAGGGTTTGTTTTTGTAATCATTGTCCTAATTATACCTGCTTCATAGATACCCTTTCTAAAACCTAATTAAGTCTGAATGATAAGTCAATGAGAAACACAATAGTAGAGGTCAAGGCTGACAGTGCTGAGAAGCCTTCTTGGATCCTCAAAGTTACCCCTAAGGAATAGAAGGAATCCTTTTCTGGAGATCTCCCCTGCAATGTGACTAGAAGTTGGTGACATAGTTTAAGAAGTTGTGAAAGGACCT
The DNA here is from genome assembly GCF_016433145.1 of Gracilinanus agilis. NCBI lineage: Eukaryota > Metazoa > Chordata > Mammalia > Didelphimorphia > Didelphidae > Gracilinanus > Gracilinanus agilis. The sequence goes on from NW_025354417.1 coordinate 1,077, forward strand.
ACATATGGATAAGAAAAACTGAGGCACAGAAACATTCACTGAATTACTCAAGGTTTCTTTTATGTTTGTCTAATATATATAAGCAGAAAGTGAGAAAGTAAGGATTTGGATCCAAATTCTCTGACTCAAAATGCAGCACTTTCCCCACTGTACTATGTGCCTTTCATTGCTAATAAGTAGCATTTATCACCTGTAATAAGCTAGGGAAGACAGGACCAGAATTACAAAGAAGGCTTTGAACAGATAAGAAATAGGATAAAGCTCAGTTTCTAACCATTTGCATTGTTTGTAACAGTTAAGATAATAATGCAGCCCACCCTTTATACTTATAAATTAACTTTCTTTTATTTTTCTTGGTTGTTCCATATGCTTTTGTATTGTTTATCTATATAAAAAGAGAATATCTATTCCTATTTTCTTGCTCTAAATAAGTAATTATATTTCCTTAGAGTAAACACTGGTGAGAATATAGAGCAGCACATCACTGTTTTTCTTCATTTTCCTTTCCAGAATATAGTCAAAACCATTGGGTCTGTAGTTCTGCTCTAATTCAACTGAGGGACTATTAATCACCTCATGACACCACCAGACTTACAGAAGAGTACTAGGAAGAAACAAATTATTTAAGGCTTTCCCTTTTCTTCTGCCCTCCAATCCTGACCTCTTAACCTTGACAAAAGTCACAATGTTGGCCCAATCACACAGAAAGCTGGAGAGAACTACATAGAAAGGAGATAAAAGAATATTTTGACATAATTTTTAAAATACAGAATAATAAAAATTGGGAGAATGTATTTTACAACAATTTGTAATCACATATTCAAAGATTTTGAACTCTTCACATCTATTATCCCATTTAAGTTTTTCAACAGCCCTGAGAATTAGGTTTTATAAATAAGGCAACTGAGGCTGAGGGAGGAAAATAATTTGACAGTGGTTATATATTTGTCATCAAAGACAGAACAAGAAACTGGATCTCCTGTGAACAACCACACAGACCCAACTGTTTGCTACAGGGCTTTTTTTGATCCTTTGTCTGGTCACTAATTGCACCATGCAGAGTCCCATCCTTGGAATCCTCTCACCAACCGCTTTCTTCACCTCTACTAATGTGCTATTGAATGAAGCTTGAGGAAGTCTTGAAACCTCCTGTGTCCACTACAAATTCATGCCATGTAATATCAACTGGATCCACATTACAAGGCAATCCTTTCATTCCTTCCTAATCAAATCTCTGTCTCATTCACCACATGTAGCTATTCTGTAGCTTCTTTCTTTTTGCTTAAATGTGTGTTCCCTGCATTTAGTACACAGCACATGACACATAATAAATATGTAATAAACATTTTATCTAATCTAATCTAATCTCTCCCAGGCACATTCTCTCACTGATCTGAACCTTCTTGACTTCTCTTGAGCATTTAGTACTTCTGGTCATTCTTTCCTTCTTGATACTTCTTCTTCCCTGGATTTTCATTTTTTCATTTTCATTTTTCATTTTTTCTCCTTCTTTCTGATAACTCCTTTTTAGTCTCTTTGCCTGGATCTTTGCTATGCCGTGCCCACTAACTGGATGTATCCCCCAAGACTATCTCCTGGGCTCTCTTCTCTTTCATCTCTATACTCTTAACACTGTGATTTCATCCATGCCCATGGATTTAATTATAAAGTTTGTACAAGTGATTCCAGAGCTATATAGCCAACCCTGGTTTTCTCATAAACTCCAGTCCCACATCTCCCCAACTGCCTATTAAACGTTCTCCACAGTATGTTACATAGGCTGTTGAAACTCAAAATGTCCAAAACAGCTTGTTATCTTTTCCTCCAAACCCACTCCTCTTTCAAACATCCTTATTTTGTCAAGGGGAGCATCATCCTTCCAGTTACCCAAATATCAAACATGTTTTATCTTTTTTTCTTTTTTTTCTTATCTTTTTTCTTATATTATTCTCATTTTATCTTATTTTTAATCTTATTTTTATCTAATTTTTATCTTATTCTCACTCTTTTAAAAATTTTTTATCTTATTCTCACTCTTACCCACCTCACAATCCAATCAATTGCCAAATCTTGTTTTTTCTCCAAATTATAATTCATATGCATCCCCTTTTCTTGATAACTCTCACCTAGATAACTGCAGTAAGTAGCCTTCTGATTAGTGCCCCTGACTCAAGTCTCTCTCCATACCAATCCATCCTCCATTCAGCTGCCAAGGTGCTTTTAGCATAGGTCTAATTGTATCATTCCTCACTCAGTGGTCCCTTGTGCAGCTAGGTGGCATAGAAGATAGATCATAAGTCTGGGAATCAGGAAGACTCATCTTTCTGAGTTATACTCTCAGACACTTCCTAGGTATTACTTAACATTGTTTGCCTCAGTTTCCTCATCTGTCAAATGGGCTGGAGAAGGAAATGGCAAATCACTCCATTATCTTTGCCAAGAAAACTCCAAATGGAACCATGAAGAGTTAGACATGACTGAAAAATGACTGAACAAGTTTTCTATTATCTCCAAGATCAAAAGTAAACTATTTTCATAACGTGGGCCCTTTCCATCTTTCAAGATTTCAGTCATGTTCTTTGCATCTCCATTCTACTCTATGGTTCAGCCATACTGGCTGACATGCCATTCCTTACACACCTTGCTATATCTTCTCCTATCTCCATATTTTTGAACTGGCTGTCCACCATGCTTGGATTACTTTCCATCTTCATCTCTGATTCTTAGAACTCGAGGCTTCTGCTAAGATTCATTTTAAATGTCATCTTCTGCAGGAGTTCTTCACTAGTTCCAATCCCCTCCAATTGCTAATACCTTCCCCTCTGAAGGTAAGATTTATCTGCTTTATATATTCATTATTGTTGTTCAAACATTTCAGTCATGTCTGAATCTTTGTAACCACATTTTGTGTTTTCTTGGCAAAGATACTGGAATGGTTTGCCATTTCCTTCTCCAGCTCATTTTATAGATGAGGAATTGAGGCAAATAGGATTAAAGAATTGCCCACAGTAACATAGCTAGTAAATGTCTGATGGCAGATTTGAACTCAGAAAGATGTTTTCTTTTTTTTTTT
>NW_025354418.1:0-5843 GCF_016433145.1 Gracilinanus agilis
ATATGTATATATGTATATATATGTATATAATAACTATGTGCAATATTCCCTATATTAGATATACATGTTATATATGTATGTATGTGAATATGGATATTTGTATGAATATATACAAACCCATCCCCTAAAAAAAACTTCTTATAGAATGAAAACTTTTTGAGGAAAAGGAATTTTAATTTCTGTCTTGGAATTCTAGTGCCTAGTACAATGTCTGTGTCTGATATATAATGGGACTTAAGTAGTTCTTAAATCTTTATTCTTATTTCCTTTTTATTCATTTCAGAAGAAGAGGAGAAATAGCATATCTATATAAAAAGATGAATGTTCCACTGAAAAATGGACTGCAATATCATAATTGTGGGAGACGTCAGAGTTTTACCTAGACCAATCTATAACTGAATAATAATCTATAATATCCCCAATATGTTTCCAATTAGCCCTTAGTTTGGAAATTTCAAGTGTCAAGGAGCTCACTACATCATGAGGAAGCCTATTTAATTTTGGAAGAGTAATAATTATTAATTTGCTTTTATCATATTTTAAACTCAACATTGTGTCTCTGTAGCTTTGTGTCCCAGGGTATATGTCCTCAAGCCAAAAGGAAAAACTTCTTCCTCATAATAGTCTTGCAAATACTTAAAGCCATTGAGGTAAGGAGTTTCAAAGTATTTGGAAATAATATTTTATAATTTTTTAGTAATTTCAGTTTGTATGAATAAAGGTATAACGCAGACCATATTTATGAATCTAGAATAATTATATTGAGAAAACAAATGATGAAATGTAAAAGGTGGAAGTTGTTATATATTTCAATAAACATCCACACAATTAATTCCCACGGTTACATTAATAATATTCATTTTTAAAATGGTACTATGTTTATGTTGTGTTTCATGTTTTTTTTTTTAAATTTTAAACCCTTAACTTCTGTGCATTGACTTATAGGTGGAAGATTGGTAAGGGTAGGCAATGGGGGTCAAGTGACTTGCCCAGGGTCACACAGCTGGGAAGTGTCTGAGGCCAGATTTGAACCTAGGACCTCCTGTCTCTAGGCCTGGCTCTCAATCCACTGAGCTACCCAGCTGCCCCCTTAAGCTACCCAGCTGGCCCCTAGTTTCATGTTTTATTAAACACTTTTCTACATTTTCTAAATACTATTAAATGCTTTTCTACATTTTAGTAAATACTTTTCTACATTATGCACTTTTCGACATTTTCTATTCCATTTTATATTTGAGAAAACTTCTAAGCTGCAGTCTGAGTTTGATAGACATGTTTCTCGAGGTTGTTATTTTGAATAAAATACAAAAAAGAACCATGATCAAGATTTATTCCTTAAGTGATGTGAAACATTGTACCTTTCTTACCTAACAAAGAAATGAAATCCAAAAACATTTAAGTAGCATCATCCACCATTTATACTAATTGTTTTGCTTTAGAAACCTATCTGCTGACTCTACCACCATTTTCCACACTGGTAAGTCCTTCCTTCCTTACTCTTCCTATAAAAAGGATGCACACAGTAGTATCCATTTATAAATAGTTACAGTCACTCTAATCCTCTATGGTACAATTTAATACATACAGAAGCAGACTATGAATGTATGCTTCTTAAAATCTTATTCCTTAAACTGTTAAGGATAGTTGAATCTGCTAAAGAAACTGTTCTTTGTCTGCATAGCTCAGCTCTCTGACCCTTGAGAGTTGGAAACAGAGATCAGCAGTGAAGAGGGCCAGTGACTTAAGGAGATTCTTTAATTTCTATTAGAAGTCCACTGCCTAAACAGAGAAAATACCTCCTGACCAAAATGCTTAAAGTAAATTTGTTCAAATGGGGTCCAGATGTGTATTACTATGTCTGGGAACACATATGCCTTTTAGATTTCTGTAAGCAGTAGGAAATCTCTAGCTCCTGCTACTGAAGCCTAGTAAAGTATTCAGTTTGACATTTATCTGTTTTCTGGTTGGAGGGAGAGATAAAGAGAAAAAGAAACTACAGACAGAAAAGGAGACAGACAGATGGAGACAGACACAAAGAAAAAGAAAGAGAGATAGAGACAGAAAGATGAAAAGAAAGAAAGAAGAGAGATGAAGATGGAAGATAAATAGTTTTTTTGGGAGTTGTGAAGCTATTTGTAAATCTTAAAGTACTATTCAAATAAAAAGCAAGGAAAACAACAGGAAATAACTTCACATGAAAGATTATATTGTCACCCCACATGAGTTTTTATGGAAGATAACATATACTTATGCATGCTTATTATGCAGCTTTCTATTTTTCTCAAATAGTTTGACTTTCAATTATGACTCTTGCTTGCTCTGTAATAAAATGTGTCCTATAATGAGAGCCTGAGTTATGTTTTTATAGCATGGCTGACTTGCTACCTTTCAGCCCCTCAAGATTCTCCCCTAAAATGGAAGGTAGTTTCTCTTTTCAGTTCTCACCTCAAGCCCCCAGTGGTTGTACTACCCCCAACATTAGGGGTCCAATGACTAGGACTCCAGTGCCCTTTATGCTCTTAATGTCAGAAAGCTTTTTATAAAGGGAAATTTGCTTTGAAGATACAGTAAAAACAAATAGTAACGTTTCCCTCCATATTTAGTAGACAGAATTTCCTTTATTCTATGTCAGTCTTTGAGGAGGTTATGAGGATTAAGTTTATAGTTTAACTCAGTTTCTACACAGTATTATTCCCACTAAGTGCAAGTTCAAAAAGTTCTACTGAGATGGTTACCCCAGATTCTTGCTTCAGATGTGAAGGCAAAAGCTTTCACCAGTGCTTATTAAGCCAGTTTTAAAGCTTCCAGTTTGGGTTATGATGCCAATGGTGGGAAAAAAGTTATTACCAACCCTGTAGAAGTCCAATACAGTATGTCAACCCATATTCCAGTCCTCCAGTCTTTTAGAAGCAGTTCCCTAGTATTCTCCAGATGGATGACACTCTCTTGGCAAAACTGGTGATGTCTGCACATGCACCTGACCTGCATTACATTCATCCAATATTGATTACTGAAAACATGCCTCCCAATTATGAAATGGAGAGAGATTACAGCACTGAGTGGAACCTGCTGTTACATTCTGGAAGGCTTATCTGGGATGCTGTGATTAGGACAACTGATTACTGTTACTCTTCTTCCGCAGTCATTTATTTACCTCTTTGGATTGTCAATCTTCTATGATTTCTGAGTTTGGGAATGACATCATAGATTCATCCACATGTCCCGTCTTTGTTCTCCTCACTTTGACTTTAATGTCATCCTGATTACAGTAGGTGGTAGCCTACCATAGTTTGCTATAAGGTGACAGTTAGTAGGTCCCATTACTTCTTCCATCCTATAAAGATGCTATCGTAGAGTGTGTAATATTTGGTTGGATCTCTGGGATTTAACTTCCTCAAGACTTCTTTTCCTCCCATTTCAAGCGATACTTCTCTCATTCTTCCTCCTTCCAGGTGTAAGCCCTTTGGAAACTTAGTTCTGCTAACTAATCAGGCATATTCTAAAATCCTAAAGAATATTGGGAAATGTAGACTCTTCCATCAGATAGACACTTTGATTATCCTTTTAGTAAGTTGGCATTCTTGAAGAAGATATTTTCAACTAGCTGGCTCCCCAATATGTGAACTTAAGAAGTTGCATCAAGAACAGGAAGTGTCTGTGGTAAGAAATTTGGTTGTGAACTCTCCCTTAAGGTAATGAAGTTTGCTTTTATGACTGTAGTTACTGATGCATGAGCATTATATCAATTCATGGAAGCGTAATTGCAAAGTAATGAAGTCTTGAGAAGTGATAACAACCCGTTTAAATATTTAGATAAATTGGCATCGAATAACACTTCTAGGCTATATTGTACAAAGAGGTAAAAAACACAACCAAGCAGTATCAAGTGCAAAGACTAATTTAGCTTGCTTTTGTGATTCATTCTGGTACAGTGAGGAGAGGCCTAGCCTTAGAGTCAGAAAGACTTGGATTCTAATCCTGAATTTGATATGTAATGGATATGTGACCCTTGGCTAGTCACTTAACCTTTCATGTCTCTTGGAAAATCTCTAAAATTATAAATTGTGGGAATGTGATAATGTTGATTGGTAGATAGAATTGTATTAAAAGGAGTTAACTATACAAATTAAATCACAACCTTTTGTCAAAAAATGTTGAGTCTACATTTTTGTTTTGGGTTCTATATTTGATTGATTATACCCACTGCATCTTTGGTATTAGGTATTGAGTTTCAAAATGTTGTTTTCTATTTTAGTTCCTGAGGACAAAGAGCATATATAGGCTAAAATTTGCATTCGCAATATCTTTTAATTTAGTAACCATTTAAAAAATTAAATAAGGTTAGTCTTTTATGATTTGGTTATATACTAGTTAACTAAAGTCATCTCTTTTCTAAATGTTCACTAGCCACTTCTTTACTGATTTGTTCTAGAATTTCATCACTAATTGAAATCAAGCTCGTTGGTTTTCAGTTGAATATCCCATCCTACAAGTACATTCATTTTCCAAGATATACATTTCCCACATTTACTAGTTTCTAGAGTTCTCAACATACTATTCAAACACTATCCTCCTTTCTCTGGATGCTTTCATCCTTTTCAATATTCATTTTAACATATGGACTATAGAATTCATTTCAAGGGCTTTCAATATATTTTATTTCACTTAGTAATTTTAATTTTTTAGCCAAATATACCATCACACACATATATAAGTATTTATGTGTGCATGCATATAAATATGTGGACTATATCTATAATTTCAATGTTGAAAGAGAAATCTCATGAGAAAATTCTCTCTGGTAATACTGGTGCCCCCTGTGCAATCTAGAAACTTAGAAAGTTGCCTATAGACACAGAGACTAAGTGCCTTGCTAAGGGCAACACTGCCATTCTAAATTCTGCCTCATTTACTTGCCAGATTTGTCATGCTGGGTATCATTGAACAACTTTGGGCCTCAGTTTCCTCAATCAATGCCTACCAGATAGCTGCTTTAATAAACATTTGTTGGCTCTACTTGTAAAATTAGTGGGTTGTATGCAATGACATCTCAGGTATCTCATTTCTAATCTATAATTCTAGGATCCTATGTGTTAAAAGTAGAACTTGAACTCAAGTCTTTCTGATTTTGAGTTTTGGAAGTTCTTTGGATTATATACACAAATTAATAAAATGACTTTTTGTTTTTGTATTAAACAAAATGATTAAGATGTAACCTGTATTTTCACTAAATACATCCTTCATAAAATCCCATTAGTGACAGCTAGGTGGCACAGTGGATAGAATGCTGGGCCTGGAGTCAGGAAGTCTAATCTTCCTGAGTTTAAATCTGGTCTGAAGTACTTAATAACTGTGTAACTCTGGGCAAGTTGTTTAACCCTGTTTGTCTCAATTTCCTTATTTATAAAACGAACTGAAAAAGGGAAAGACAAAACTACTCCAGTATCTTTACCAAGAAAACCTCAAATGGAATCATGAGGAGTTGGATACAACTAAAGCAACTGAGTGACAATAGTGCAAAGAGACTAGGGTAATATGTATCTCATCAAGTTCCCATATGATTTTGATCTTTTTTTTTCCCTGAGGATCTATTTCTTTAAAATAGAGAATTCTAATTCTAGCTTTAAAGTGAGGCTCAAATATGTCATTTGAATCTTTTTTTATTCCATTGTTCCCACAATTCAAAGAATACTTTTTATATCTCCTACCCTAGATATCTTCTATTCTATAATATTTGAATTGAAAAATGAGAATCTGGTTCTCTAGCTTTCCTGGTAAATAAAAATATAAAAAATACAAAATAATTATATTTTATAATTCAAATATAATATATAATGTAATTA
>NW_025354419.1:0-5786 GCF_016433145.1 Gracilinanus agilis
GCCAGAAATAGTTCAGTAGACTGCCAGACTGATTTTTAAATCCAACATTCCCTTCTTTTTCTTTTGATCCTGAGGAATCATCCTCAGGTGGTCCTTTAAAGATTGGTGACAGCACACACCATATCAAGGGTGGGGGTTGTCAGGTAATGCTGATGCAGGACCATAAACTAAATGGTGTTAATTCATTCCTTTACAAAAGCTTCTAGGCAGTTAAGAATAAGGGGAAGGGTACATAGTGGAAGCAAAGGAATTTTCCTGCCTATAGTTTGCCTGAAAAAACTTTTTCACTATGGGGGTACAGTGTTCTATGCTGTTTCTGGGGTACAATGTCCCACAATGTCCCATGCTGTCTCCCCTCCCCTCCTCCAAATGTCTAAGGGAAGAGGGTCGATGGTTTCCATCTTCTGTAGCTTCTTCAAGCTTAGAAGGGGCGTAGAATCTCTGAGAGGGGGAACAGGAGGAGGAGCTGTGGGCACAGGGTCTTCAGAGGCACCTCTGCAGCGAATGCCAGGGTCCTGAAGGCTTGGAGACCAGAGACTGTTTCCCCAGACTGATAGACAGGTCAAAAGGGGAGCATCCATCCCTAAGGCAGAAGTATAGAACCTAGGACAAGGGCAAATACTAGAACACCAGATACAAAAAAAGAAAATTAGCACAATAAAAACTGATATTAAACATTAACATTTGGGTATCTTAGCCAACAGATTTTATCCCCAGAAATCATCCTCTGACAGGAATTAAACGTTTTAGGAAATTTGATCCCTAAGTTGTTTGCAGAGCTGGCATGTGATGTTTCTGTTAAAAAAATATCCTTTCATAAGGCCCACATTAATATGGCATCTATAACTACTTGAATAACAATATTTTACAGATAAATTTCTTTATCCCAGATCCTGGAGGAAACCCAGAAAGCCCTGGGTTATTTCTAGGGTCAAGATCTGAACTTCAGCTGTGGTAAATTAAGGCTGCAAGCTACAAGTCATCTATCACTAAACTTCACCTACTTCTCAAAGTGTGTTCCCTAACAATTTGACAATTTTCAGTTATTAACCTAATAGGTTGTTTGGGGAGATGGAAACATTAATTTACAATTTGCATTAAGTGCTGATTATGGGAACTTGCTCCAAAAAGGGAAGGCAGATAGGAAAGCATTTCCTCATGTCCCAAGGGACACATAGTGAGGGGCTCCATGTGTAGGCCAAAGCTGTCACTGGCTCATGCCATCCTTGTGTCACTCAAGCATTAGTAGCCTAGATGGTCAGAAGAGGTCCAGTCCAAGTTGAGCCCTAGAATTGCCTCTCTAACCATCACAGAATATTCTCTGTCTTTTGCACTATATCACTACTGGATCCCAGAAGCCTTTCCCTCCTTAAAAGACAAGTCTTTCCCATTACAGCTCAGAGAAATTCTGCTAAGCAGCATTCTGGAAACAATTTCCATACCCTCAAACAAGCCTTTCACATCCCTACCAGGCTGATCACTCAGTTATTCTTACATATTTTGGCAATAATTAACATATCACACTTTAGTCACAAAACCTGAATTAAGGAACAGGAGTGCTGGACTGAGTAGCTCCACTGTAAATATAAATCAGGGCTGTATCATCTCCTGTACCTGGGCCATCTGAAAGACTAAGACAAGCCAGACAGGAATCTCTTCAGTGTAACTTTCAAGAGATATTCCAGAACTATTTATGATTTTCCCAACACCATATACACTAACTTTAGAAATTATCCCTAGGTCAGGGATCCAATTAAAAGAGTAGAACATCTATCTATTCTCTTTCACCTCCCTATCTGTTCTCTTTCATCTCTCCTTCTCTCTCCTTCTTCCTCTCTTTTTTTCCTCAAACCCTCTGCTTAAAAAGCAGAACACAACTTCCATTTACCCATCACGAATCTGCATACTCAGGACATCCAAATCTCTCTTTCTTCTGTATTCAAACACAACACACCTTACCTCTTCACTTTCTCTGACTCTCTATTACCATCACAAAAACAAACATACCATTTGGTATCCCTTCAAATGCTAATCAATAACTCCCAAGAATTGAGACACTGTAACTTTAGCATAGTGCTCATTATAAGATTCAGTTCATAGTACAAATTGGTAAACTGAGGTAACCACTGAGTATTGAACAAAACCCATGATGCAGTCAGGTTTACAATGAGCTTTTGCTTACATTCAAACAACACTTAAAGCACATGTTTTAGCAACAATTTACATAAAAATCATACTTAAAGGAATATCATAAAGCATGTAGTATTACAGGGTCTATTTTCAATTACAAGATTTGAAACCTTTTAAGCACTATAAACCTTAAAGAAAGCCTTTTGACAAGTAGGCTGCTTATCTATTTTCAAGACCAGGAAGTGAAAGGAAATAATGAAGTTAGTTAATTTTAATACACTGAGTTGGAAAACCATTTATGATAACTTTTAAACCCCAAAAATATTTTTAATCAATTTAAACAGATACACCTCTGGCCACACCTTGATAGCCTAAGCCCAGAGGATCTCAGACAGACCCCCCACTCACTAAATGCCTGAGTGCAAGGAGTCATGTCCACGCTCTTTGAAAAGGATACTTCTAAGCTAAACTTGGAGTCCTCTCATCCTCAGGGCCTCCTTCTCGAACCCAGGGGTTCACCATTTGCACCCCTATAACAACTGTACTGCTAAAAAAGAAACCTGTTTTACAAGATATCCATGACTTTTCTATCAGCTTTTACTTGCTTGAACATCTCTTTAAAACTCTGAAGTATACAATTAAAATATACTCATCTTTAAATTCTTTAAGATCTTATTTATGTACTGTGTTGCTATATCAGTTCCTAAGTATCAAAGTGGAACAATTAAAAGTATTTCTCTCTTTTCCTTCCTGTTTGCAAGGAAGAGTTTATGAGCAATTTACCCTAAGGCTGCCTGGCTTGATTTAGGTTTTTATGACTTAACAACCTTGTCTCTTATCTCTCTATACCAAGTGAGATCACCTACAATTTAAAATTTAGCATGTACCAAAATCTTCATAATAAATTATTTTCAACAGACTTTAGTTTGAACTCCACAACTTCCAAATAACTTTAAGTCCTTTAGCAATCTTTCAGTATGTAAACAACTGAATTTCAAAGCCATTTACTTTTATTCCTTTCAGACCTCTGTTTAAACAGAATAGAACCTCTAGTTCAGTTTCCTTTTACCTCAAAGCATTGCTTACATAACCGATTAAATTCCATCAATATTATTCTGATTTACCATTTGTTCTAGAATTCACACCTATTATTTCTTTATCAATTACTCTTATTTCCTCTGGCTTCTCTTCCTTTACCATTATTGCAAAAAAGAGGAAAGGTACTATATTTAATTGCATGTAATCCTATTAGCTTCCTGGGCTGGTCAAATTTTCTCTTGTTAATTTCATACAGTTCATACATTCTTAACCAATTGAAAACTTAATTCTCTTTATAGTCCAAATGCTACATATTTTGTATTCATTCATCATTACTTTCTAGCAATTTGACTCTAAATGCATGTTAATCTCTAGATCACAAATTCCTTCTTATACATTGCACACATTTTTACCAAATTTTCAGTACCTGTATTATTAAAACCCATGCACAGATTAACCACTTTAAAAACTTCTTGTGTATCATATGATTACATGTTGCTAGTTCTGACAGCACATACATTAAAAGAACATCTCATTTTAAAATCCCAAGTTTAAATTCTAGAATAAGTTCTCAATAATAACATTACAACTTTTTCTGAATGACTTTTACATCTACAAAGTAGCCAATACAATTTTTGACCTTATAGAAAAAACATTCCCTCTCTGTGTCAGACTGGCTATTAACCACATTTAGACAATTCTCAATTCACTGAAACCAAGGCTTAACAAACTTCTAACCATGAGTTTTTGTGCTCAATAAAATCTGGTTAATATTTCACATTTGACTGACAGTTACCACAATAAATAAAATTACATTGTACCATATCAACATCATTAGCAATCCTCAACCCTTAAAATCAGATCTTAAGTGAAAATGCTTCCAATTGTGGAGTAAAATCTCCCTTTTCTGCTCTGAATTTTTCTTTTTCACTCCTTTGGGGGCCCATCCAAAGGAAGAAAGAGGAAAAATCATTGAACAGATATTTTCTTTTGTCCTCTGCTGAGGATTTTTGACTGTGGGAAGTTCAATCTTTCAACTCCTCCTCTTTTTTTTTTTTTTTGTCCAATTTAAGAATACATAGAGACAAGACTGTGACAAAGACAACAATAAACAAAAACATACAACCTTATGATAAGCATGATTGAAAAGGAAAAAATCAGTTCTTTAGGATCCATGTTTAAAAAGAAATATTTGCAGTGAGAAAGCTCATTAAAACAGTTGCAGCACACTGCCCCTTCAACTGAGGGTACTCAGGTACAGCCATCAGCCATCTGATTGGCTGAGCTGACTTCCTTGTCTCCTAACTCTCCCTGTGCTTTACACTCTGATTGACCAAACTTGTCTCTCTTTTTGGCTGTGATTTCTAACAAATGCTTCTTGTAGCACCTAAACAAACTGCTATTTGTTTACAGTGGGCATTGGAAGTGAGCTGTTCATTAAGCTGGCTGTGTTTCTTAAGGAAAGAACTTTGAACTTTCAAATCCCCTCCTGTTCAGATGTTAAATCTGCCTCCAGGTCTGAGAGGTTTATTTAGAATCCTCTCCCTATTCAAATATTGTCTGCTGCCGGGGTAGCACAGTTCCTCCAGTCTGAACTGTTAAGTCTGCAGCCCCAGCAGCAGTTTCTCCAGTCTGGGAGGTTAGAAATGTAGATGGGGGCAGGGGAATTGCCGAATGTTTGCAGTTTTCCCCTCTGAACTCACCTTGAAGCTGGGGAAACCAGCAAGCACCAGGTTGACTCTCCCTGGCTCATGATAAGGACGGAAATAACACCAAAGACACAGACCCAGTCAGGACACACAAAAGACGAACTAAGGACGGTTTAAACCTGACAGATACCTGACTGGCCAAGACAACACAAGACAAAGGTGCGCACACTCACAATCACTTGCCTGGGGGAGCCCAGACAGATCCCAAACAATTAATGTCGGGATCCTGCCTCAGTCCTCTCTCTCCTCCCCACCTCCAGTGCATCCACTGGCCTTCCTCAGGGGACTCGAACCCATGACTTGGGGCCTCAATCCCCAAGAAAATCCGGCTGGACTCGAACCAACCGGACGGACTCCAAAGACAAGACTCGAACCTTTTGCTTTGGGGTCCTGTGAGGCCTCAAACCTCACCAGTTCCCGTAGTAATTCCAAGGGAATAGAGAGATCAATTGGTCTACGTGGCCTGCCAATCACACACAGCACTTGCTCCCAGGGTTTCCGACCTTTGTCCGCATGGATCAAAAGGAACTGGGTACTTTCCCCAGTCCTCTCTCAGAAACAGGTAGAAGGGGTGTCCCTGGCTGGTGAGCTTGGCTTAGGTTTCTCCGTATCAATCCCGGAGTGGCGGGGCAAGCCGAACCACTTAGCTGTATGCTTACCAGGGCATCACCTTCCCCATCAGTTCAATCACACATCCACACACATGCAGAAGGGGGCCTGTGGTAGGCTTCCTCCTCATGCAATGCAAGCACACAATCACACAGCCACATGCACAGGCCACCCAACCCCAGATCTCCTCACCCTCTTGGCTCTTCTGGCAGTGGGTCCTTTCCTGGCCATGAGAGACGAGCCCCCATATGTTGTACCCAAATTTTAATACCTAACCCAGGTTCATGGCCGAAGGAAGAA
>NW_025354420.1:0-4082 GCF_016433145.1 Gracilinanus agilis
CTCCTTATATATTTGAGTAATTAGACACCTGTCAGAGTTTTTTGTTATAAAGATTTTTTCCCAATTTGTTGTTTCCCTTCTGATTTTGACAACATTGTTTTTGTTTGTACAAAAGCTTTTTAGCTTAATATAATCAAAACCATTTAATTTACATTTTTTAATTTTCTCTACCTCTTGCTTGGTTTTAAAATCTTTCCTTTCCCAGAGATCTGACAAGTATACTATTTTGTGTTCAAATAGCTTACTTATAGTTTCCCTCTTTATATTCAGATCATTCACCCATTCTGAATTTATCTTGGTGTAGGGTGTGAGAAGTTGATCTCAACTTAATCTCTCCCATATTGTTTTCCATATTTCCCAGCAGTTTTTGTCAAATAGTGGATTCATGTCCCAAAAGTTGGGCTCTTTGGGTTTATCATACACTGTCTTGCTAAAGTCATTAACCCCAAGTCTATTCCACTGATCTTACCTTCTGTCTCTTAGCCAGTACCATATTGTTTTGATTACTGCTGCTTAATAGTATAGTTTAATATCTGGTACTGCTAGGCCCCCTTCCTTCACATTTTTTTTCATTATTTCCCTTGATATTCTTGATTTTTTGTTATTCCAAATGAAATTTGTTATAGTTTTTCCTAATTCAGTAAAGAAGTTTTTTTGGTAATTTGATAGTTATGGTACTAAATAGGTAAATTAATTTGGGTAGAATGTTCATTTTTACTATGTTAGCTCGTCCTACCCATGAACAGTTAATGGCTTTCCAATTGTTGAGCTCCAGTTTTATTTGTTTGGAAAATGTTTTGTAGTTGTTTTCGTATAATTGCTGTGTTTGTTTTGGTAGATAGATTCCAAAGAATTTTATATTGTCTAGGGTGATTTTAAATGGTGTTTCTCTTTCTACCTCTTGCTGTTCTAATGTGTTGGAAATGTATAGAAATGCTGATGATTTATGTGCATTTATTTTGTATCCTGCAACTTTGCTAAAGTTGTTGATTATTTCTACCAGCCTCTTAGTTGATTCTCTAGGATTTTTTAACTATACCATCATATCATCTGCAAAGAGTGATAGCTTAGTCTCCTCATTGCCTATTTTGATACCTTCAACTTCTTTTTCTTCTCTAATTGCTATTGCTAGTGTTTCTAGTACTATGTTGAATAATAGAGGTGATAATGGGCATCCTTGTTTCACTCCTGATCTTATTGGGAAGGCTTCTAATTTATCCCCATTGCATATAATGCTTGTTGATGGTTTTAGGTATATACTGTTTATTATTTTTAGGAAGGGTCCTTCTTTTCTTATACTTTTCAGCGTTTTCAGTAGGAATGGATGCTGTATTTTGTCAAAGGCTTTTTCAGCATCTATTGAGATAATCATGTGATTTTTGTTGGTTAGACTGTTGATATGGTCAATTATGTGGATAGTTTTCCTAATGTTGAACCATCCTTGCATTCCTGGTATAAATCCCACCTGATCATGGTGGATGATCTTCTTAATTACTTGCTGGAGTCCCTTTGCTAGTATTCTATTTAAGATTTTTGAATCTATGATCATTAGGGAGATTGGTCTGTAGTTTTCTTTCTCTGTTTTTGATCTCCCTGGCTTTGGAATCAGTACCATATTTGTGTCATGAAAGGAATTTGGTAGGACTCCTTCTTTGCTTATCATATCAAATAATTTGTATAGTATTGGGATTAGTTGCTCTTTGAATGTTTGATAGAATTCACTTGTGAATCCATCAGGTCCTGGTGATTTTTTCTTAGGGAGTTCTTTGATGGCTTGTTCAATTTCTATTTCTGATAAGGGATTATTTAGGTATTCTATTTCTTCTGCTGTTAATCTAGGCAATTTATATTTTTGTAAATATTCATCCATATCTCCTAAAATGTTACATTTGTTGCCATATAATTGGGCGAAAT
Organism: Gracilinanus agilis; assembly: GCF_016433145.1. NCBI lineage: Eukaryota > Metazoa > Chordata > Mammalia > Didelphimorphia > Didelphidae > Gracilinanus > Gracilinanus agilis. The sequence goes on from NW_025354420.1 coordinate 1,915, forward strand.
AGTTCTTAATGATTGCTTTGATTTCCCCTTCATTAGAGGTGAGGCCTCCGTTTTCATCTTTAATACTGTCAATTTGGTTGTTTTCTTGCCTTTTTCTTATTAGATTGACCAGTACTTTGTCAATTTTATCTGTTTTTTTCAAAATACCAGCTTCTAGTCTTATTTATTAATTCAATAGTTCTTTTACTTTCGATTTTGTTAATTTCTCCCTTAATTTTTAGTATTTCCAATTTCGTTTTCATCTGGGGGTTTTTAATTTGCCCCCTTTCTAATTTTTTTTTAAACCCTTATACTTCGGTGTATTGTCTCATAGGTGGAAGATTGGTAAGGGTGGGCAATGGGGGTCAAGTGACCTGCCCAGGGTCACACAGCTGGGAAGTGGCTGAGGCCGGGTTTGAACCTAGGACCTCCTGTCTCTAGGCCTGACTCTCACTCCACTGAACTACCCAGCTGCCCCATCGCTTTCTAATTTTTTGAGTTGAATACCCAATTCATTTTTCTCTGCCCTCCTTAATTTGTTAATATATGCACTCAAAGATATAAATTTCCCCCTGAGAACTGCATTGGCTGCATCCCACAGAGTTTGGTAGGATGTCTCATCATTGTCCTTCTATTTTTTTTTCAGTCTTTTGACTTTGTTTTATTTGTTCTTGTTGTCTTGAGAGATCATTAGCTTCTAATTGCTCAATTCTAGCCTTTAGGGACTGGTTTTCGGCTATAATCTATTGGTTTTCCTTTTCGGTCTGGTCATTTCTGGTGTTCACTTTGCTTATCAGTTCATTTGATTTCTGAGCCTCACTTTCCAATTGCAAAATTCTGCCTTTTAAACTGTTATTTTCTTGCCTGATTTCCTTTTGAGCTATTTCCCATTTCTCTAACCAAATCTTTTCCATCTTTCTCGTCATCTCAGTTTTGAACTTTTCAAGAGCTTGTGACCAGTTTTCATTATTATTTTGGGAGGGTCCGGATGCTTGTTTGTTCTCCCCCTCTATTTGCTCGGTTGTCTGGATTTTCTCTGTGTAAAAGTTGTCGAGTGTTAAAGATTTCTTTTTTTTGTTAATCTTTCTCTTCTGAGCTTCCTGATTCTGGGTAGCCATTGTTATGCCAGCAGCTTCTCAGCTTTATCCTTGCGCTCAGGGTCTGTCTGCAGTCTTTTGGGTCCTGAGGTCTGAGTTCTGGTTTTTCTCAAGGTCAAGCCCCCTGGTGGACCCCCTTGCTTGGTCCTCTGCTGGAGGTTCCTTTACAAGTCTCAGGGCGCTGCTTCCACAGTCGTATACCCGTCTGCACTGGTTCCCCACTCAGGCCTTCACTCACGCTCTGCCTCCACCTGCGCCTCTGCCTGTGCCCGCGCTCTGTACCCGCGCTCAGAGTCCATGCATGTTCTTTAGCTTTTTGGGGTCCTAAATCTTGCTGCTCTCAGGAACAGGAGCTGCCAGTGACTCAATGGGTGCCCCAAACTTGCTTTATTTCTTTTTAGCTGGCTTTGGAGTTATATGTGGTGTGTGTGGAAGGGGTGGGAGTGGGGTGGTTGCTCAGCCCGAGATTTAGTGAGAGCTGTTTCACCCCTTTATAGCACGGAAATGTCCCTTTTTCACGTACCTTCCACACTGCGCCCTGTTGTGGGGTCCCTCCGTTCAACTGGGTTTGTTTTTATGTCTCCTTGAGGAGTCTTAGATGTTTTGGTCAGGAGAGGTTAAGAGCTGCTTTTTACTCTGCCGCCATGTTAACCCGGAAGTCCTTAACGTTCATTTTTAAAAATTTTGAGTTCCAAATTTTTCCTCATCCTCTCTCCCTTCTCTCCCGTCTCCTTGAGAAGGCAAACAATTTGAGATCAGTCTTACATTTCAAGTCATGCAAAGCATATTTCCAAATGTATCATGTTACAAAAGAAAACATATTAAAACAAGAAAAATAATGGTAAATGTAAAAGTATGCTTCAGTCAGAATTCATCAGTTCTCTCTGTAAAAGTGGACAGCATTGGAGACCAATAGGTGGCTCAGTGGATTGATTTTGCTTTTCCTGACTGTGATTATGTGTTACAAGGGTTTTGTTTTTATCGTTTTTTCCAAAGATGAGGTAAGGTGAGATAATGAATATACATAAATTTAAAAATCTATTACATTTTCAAAAAAGAAATTATTAGAGAATGACTTGTGGAGGGATAATG
>NW_025354421.1:0-2052 GCF_016433145.1 Gracilinanus agilis
TAAATAAAAAATATATATATATTTAGCAAAACTAAATTCTTCTTTAACTCTCAAATCAAGAGTTGTGAGTTTCTTTCTTTTGACATCATCAATTTGTTGGAATTTCTCATCTTCCCTAGTAAAAGATACCTTCCATCCTCTTCATCTCCTTAAAGGTAATGTTCCACATCATTTTTCAAGCCTGACTGACTTCCTGGGATAAGACCTCCATTACCTGACTCCCATGGGCCTGCCTTAGGACACAAGGACATCTCTTGTGTTTGGCTCCTTGTTTCTATGGCTTCTTGACATGTAATAAGACCATTTCTACTTCCCATTCAAAAAGACCTTTGCCAGGAAATGAAAAATACCTTTGTGTTTTGATTAGGGTCTCATATGTACTCCTGCCGAGAGGCTGATCTCCTGAGGACTTAAAAGATAAAACATCACCACCTTGCCAGATTGTGCAACTTGAGGTAGAATCCTGAAGAGTAGAATTCATCTTTCAATGAATCTCTCTCCAACTATTGATATTCTGCTTAGAATTATTGCTCAATAGCCCTACATACTTATGATCTCCATTTCCACTTAACTTTGAACCCTAGGCTACCAAGGCAACCAATGTACAAATATTCTTTAACAACAGCCTACTTCTTTTCTACCACCTAGTTCAATCTCCTTCCCCACCTCCAACACTAATGCAGCTTTCCAGACTTGTCCACCCTTCCTACTGTGCCTTCTGGGATGCCTGCATCATAATTGACAAACTATCTTTCAGCTTAAACCTCTTGCTTTCTCCTTATCTATCCATCTACTAGCACTCACTAAGGACTGAGACCTAGATCAGTGCTAATGACATTGCTTCCTTTACCACTCTTTCCAGGATTAGTTATACTTTAACTCTTACCTCACTTCTCCCTACCTCACTTATGGTGGAGTCAGAATATTTCTTGTTCTATCATGCTATTTCTGGACTCTATCACCACCACTCCAGGAAGTTCCCCTTTTTGAGGTACACACTATTAATTTATTGTTGAATCAAGATCATGATATTTAAAATGTTAATTTATCTGTTGGTTGGTTGGTTGAATTAAAATTCCTAGACATTTCTCTCCACTCCATGCACTAGAGAAGATATTATTTGACAAAGAATGCATATATCAACAAAATCTTTCATATTCTACTCACCCAATTTTTTTCTTGAGGTGGAAATTCACAAATTATTCTTCATTCATTCTGTAGCTGTACATAATATTCTCTTGTTTCTTTTTGTTTCACTTCTCTTATTTGATGTATTTCCATATTTTTAAAATTAACCTGCTCATCATTTCTTATGGTAGTATTCCATCACAATCATATGCCATAATTTGTTCAGTCATTCCTCAACGGATGGACATCTCTTCAATTTTTAATTCTTTTTCACCACAAATAAAGCTGTTATAAATATTTTTGGATATAAGGGCCATGATTTTCTAACAAATTCATTGAGTGCTGCATAATTTGAAAGTTCCCTTCTCCTTAAAAATGATCTTTCGGCTTCCGGGTTAAGATGGCGGCAGAGTAAGAAGCAGCTCTTAACCTCTCCTGACCGAAACACACAAAACTCCTCAAGGGGACATAAAAACAAGTCCAGACGAACGGAGGAACCCCACAACAGGGCACAGCGTGGAAGGTACGTGGAATCGAGACATTTCCAGGCTAAAAAGGGCTCTCACTCACGCAATCGCGGGCTGAGCAACCGCCCCACCCCCACCCCCTCCACACTCACCTATAGCTCCGTACCCAGCTAAAAAGAAATAGAGCAAGTTTGGGGCACCCATCGAGTCATCGGCAGCTCCGGGACCTGTTCCTGAGAGCAGCAAGACTTTGGACCCCATTAAGTCAAGAACGCACGCGAAATCTGAGCGCGCGGGAGCAGAGAGTGGACGCTGGGAGCAGAGAGCCGGCTGAGCAGAGGCGTGGGTGCTGGCTGAGCAGAAGCGTGGGTGGAGGCAGACACAGCCAGGAACTAAAGCCTAAGTGGGGAACCAGTGCAGACGGGTATACGACTGTGGAAGTAGCTCCCTGAGACTT
>NW_025354422.1:0-8507 GCF_016433145.1 Gracilinanus agilis
ATATATATATGTACATATATATATATTTCTAGATTGTTAATGTATTCATAATTTTTCTGGTTTTTTATCTTTTTCTTTTTTCTTTAAAAGTTTTTTTTTCTTTCTTGTTATACAGATTGGTTTTCTGGTAGGGGAATATTAGACAAGATTTTTATGTGATAAAAAAATCAAAAGATATCAACAATTATTTTAAACAAAGAAATACTATTTTCAACTTTGGAGGGAGCAATTTCAGTTTAGTGAAGAGGTCAGAGGAAAACTGCAAAGGTTTTAAGGCAAATAAGATGACAGAAAATGGAAGCATTAAATATGGAAGGTCTTCTTATGGAGTTTAGGCATGAAGAAGAGGTGTATTATATTCTTGTTATTAGAAATAGTAGGTTCAAATGGGATTTTTTAAGGCAGTTCTGTTTATAGATAGCAGTGAAGGTATCAGAAAAGGGTTTAAAGATAAACAGCAGAGAATAAATACATTCAATCTTTCCATTCTTGCAACAGAGATAGAGTTGTTCTCTGCTTTGTGTGATGTTATAGGCCACCAAAAGTAGACTTGCTGTCAAGTACTGTGATTAACTTCTTATATCCTATGACCATTGAGCTAGACTGATTTTCTAGCAGTTCCTGGAATTTTAGGTAAGCAGTACTGAGGAGATTTATGACATCCTATTGGTTGGATAGGATTGGTTAGCTACTCAGACTAAATGGTAGAGAGGAATATGGAAGTAAATAATTCCAACATCAAACAGAATACTTATTTTTTATTTATTTACTCTTGTTTCTGTTCAGTCTTACCTGCTCATTTCCTCTACTGGATCTTGGAAGAGATACTGACATCTCTTTCCACTCAGAGTTCATTATCACATTACCTGTCTACTACTTAGTCTTTGTCTCTGACTCTATCTTTTCTAAATACCATGTGGAAATTTAAATTGGTGGAAAATTTAAAAAAAATCAGCATAGGATCCAGTTTTGTGTATGGAGTTGTACATGACCATAAAAGTGATATCTGGACCTGTTATTTCATTGATAGAAAGCATTCCTTGGTGAGGAAGCTCCATATACATGAATAAGTGGACACTTTTGCTGCAAATTAAAGTATTAGAGAGTTGGTTAGAATATTGTTTACTACTTATTCATCTCTTCTTTCTAATTCTCACTGTCTTCCTATATTTTGAATCCTTTCCTACTGACTTCAAATGTGCCAAGTCTTTCCATCCTAAAAATAGTCTCATTATACCATATCATTTTCTCAAACTATCATTCTCTATTTCTCCTTTCTATTGTCCAGATAATAGAGGGAGAAAGTTCCCTATAGGTTTTACAATCTTCCATTAATATACTTTTGAAGCAATTGTTACACCCCATGGCTAGAATATTCTAATTTCCCAACTCCACTACATAGAATCTCTAATTTCTTATTATATTCCATCTAAGTCACTTCTTGTATGAGAACTTACATGATCCTCATAATCATATTTCAATGACCAAAATAATTTTTTTATTTTTAAATATGATTTTATTTGTAGATATTGCCCACTATGAGAGAATGCAAGGTCCTTGGTTGCATAAACAGTTTTATTTATGGTTTCATATCCTTAACACCTAGCATCATATCTGTCTCAAAGAAGGAACTTAAATATTAATTGATTTATTGATTTATTTGACCTCTCTAAATCTCCATATCTCCATCTTTAAAATGGTGGTAATAATAACTCCTTCTTCTTTAGCCTAACACATTTTTGCAGAATATTAGTAAAGCAACATGTGTAAATTGTCAAAGTGCCATGTGGAGAACGATTATTATTCTTTACAGCTGACTCCTTTGAGAATTTTATTAAATGAAAAGAGCTTCTTAGAATTGAATGGTACCATGGGAAGAATCAAGGAACTTTAGAATTTGGAGAGAGCATATAGATCACTTGGTATACTCTTCTTTCTGCCACATGCCATTGGAGGCTGAAAGACAACTGAATAGTAACAAAGGGGGGGATAGAGAATATCTTTGAAGAAAAATCCCAGTGGAAATATCCATCTTGTGAAGTCGACTTCAGAAATAGAAATTTTGAAAAGGATAACATTCATAGCACAGTGAGGAAAGAAGCTAATATAAAAACTGAGTTTAGTTGAAAAGTAATAGTTTGAGACAATTTTTAAAATAGAAACATCCTGCAATTTTTTATGAAAATCATTAACAGGACAAAGATCAGTCTTGGGTTAAACATCTATTTTACATTATGTACTTTAATTTTCTTAACATTTATAAAGGCTTATACTGTCTCATTTGGGTATTTCTATCTTTATGCCTAGCACAGTGCTTGGCACATAGTAGGTGTTTTATAAAATACTTCTTTATTCTTTCATATATATATATATATTTTTTTTTTCAATTCAAGTCAAAAAATGATTCCCATATTAAAGACTTCCAATGAGTTTTACTACTTTGCAACAGTATACAGTTCATAACTCTCAATTATTATTCTGGTAAAATATGTATGTCTGGGTGTGAATATGTATTTATATGTACATATACATGTATATGTACATATATACACATGTAAATGTGTATCTATACATACATACAAAACCATATACACTCTGGAAAATATTACAAACATAGGAATTATTTTAGTATGAACATAGCAAAACACTTTGAGACACATGTAAATCAGGCTAGCTTCATTTGGCAGAGTTTAGTATCAAATTGGCTAGTATATGATTTGGTTATGATTTTTTAAATTTTTAATAAAACAAGTTTCAAAATTTTTCAAAATTATGTCATAGTTTTTTATCTGTAGTTAGTAGTAAGATAGTAATATCTTATGAGGAATATAACAGATCACTGAAATATTCAGATACTTTAAAGTATCTGATATAATAAATGTTAGCAGCACATATACACACATATATGTGCATATAAAGAAAATTCATGCCCTTAGGAATTTGTCATTTCATTTTGAGGTAAAGATATTTACAACATGTAAATAGAATAAATTTAATTAAATTCATTTAAACTAATAAATATAAAGATTCTACTGTATAGAAGGTTCTTCTATGAAGATTGGATATATAAAAAACAATACTCTCTATTTTCAACAAGATTATATATTATGGGTAGAATGTGACACTTTTTTAAATCAATTAATGAAAAAGACATTTATTAAATGTTTAAAGCTAAAGCCTTCACTACGTAGTATAGACAAATATGAGAGAGTTACAAAATTTCAACCTTCAAGTAGCTTACACTCAAAATGAAGATGCCAAAATACTAAGGAAAAAAGGTCATAGATTGATAGAAAGTCCCACAAATCCTGTATGTTCATGAAATTGTGGTTGCCAAGACCCAGGGAGCTTCATGGTACTATAGAAGTTTAGATAACAATTCCTAAGGCTTCTGGAAAGCCTATCAGCAGGACAGATCTTTAGACCTCATTGGAAGGGTTGTAGATGGTGATTCCTTCTTCATCTAAATGTGCGCAATTGGAGCTTTCCTTCATATGCCCAGATAATCTAACACGGAGACATCCTGCTTCGGGAAAAGATGTCTATTTTTTTTTAGTCTGTTTGATTTGTTCCCATCAATTCTAGGGGCAGATAGAAGAATCCCCACTGAAGTAGAGCCATAGTGACTTTGAAAGTAGAATTTGTGCCTTGAGTTCTAGAAAGAAAGCTTTTCCATCTATCCCAGGAGGGAAAGTCTAAGAAGTCAGTGTACCCAGGACTTGAGCCGAGTTCCAGTGAGGTTTTGGTCTTGGAGCTTGGTGGGATTGTGTTCTGTAGGAAGTGAACTAACCTATAAACCTAATCCCCAACCCTCCTCACTGTATGAGTTTGTGCAGGAGAGAGAGGATATGTCCCCAGAGGCTGGAAGGGGGGGTATTTATGTTAATTCTTGCTATCTTTTTGAAATAAATATTCCTTTGTAAAAGCTATCCTGATTATTAAGTTTAAAAGGAACTGGGGTCCTGGGGATCCTTAAAACTGAATTAGCACCATCAGTGGGTGTTGGATCCAACAGCAGAGTCTTGACACCCCTAAATGAGAGGAAGGATACAAGAAAGCACTTTGAATGTGTGTGAAATTTAACATATCTGGTTTTCAAGCCATGGTGATTATGGTGGTAATTGTTATTTATATTTATATCTATGAATATAGATATATATTGATGCAATGGATATGTTTATGAAGGTAGATGTAGAGGTAGAAGTAGAGATAAAGATGAAGACGGAGATAGAAATGAGGGAAAAGATTATATTTTTATATATATATATATGTATATGTATATATATATATACATTTTTTAAAATTTAGGATCCTCATTTTCACAGTGTACTTTGATACGTTGAGGTAACTTGGATTCTTAGAAAATTTGCTAAGTCCAAGAACTACATAACTTTTTTCTTTTAATCTTTCATAGCATTTATTATTATGGTTCTCTGGGCTTTCTTGGGATTCAATTGAAATATTATATTACCAAATTCTGGCTATACTTTTCTTTGAAAATTTGTGGAGAAAGAACCACCATTTAAGTAAAACTGAATTAATAGATAATTTACACGTTTTCTCATTTCCAGTTTTCAAACAAATTCTGAATAGGTTTGACAAGGGTATCTAAATTTTTTCAGGACATGACATTTCATAATTTTAATGAGAAAATTATTTTAAAAAGGCTCAAGTATGAAAGATATATATACTTATATGTATATATATATATGTTTTCTGAAATAAGCTTAATTCAGTAAAATTAAACTGGATATGGAAGAGAAATCTCTCTACACTCTTCCGATTTTTGCTTTGGTTAATCTATGATATCTTCCCAAGTCATTCAATGACTTCTCTCAACCATACTGTTTAAAGAAAATAGATATATTCTTCATGGCAAAGAGATGTTATAGAAATAGCAGGTTTTGGACTTGCTGGAATGAAAGCATTGTTTTTTCTTTAAATCTACTCCCTGGTTTTGTGTTTTTTTCACACAGAGTACTAGACCTGTTGATTCTGAAAGTCTGACATGCTTACATGATTAGAGAGGTAGTATGGTGCAAAGAAATCAGAAATTTATGCTTCAAACTCAAACACTTCCTTTACTAGCTATTTGGCATGCCTAAGCATTGACTTGTTCTATGTGTCTTTAATTGCTCATCTATAAATTGTGATAGATGGAATAGACCATTTTCAATGTCATTTCTATCTCTAAATACGTGATCTTAGCCTTCTTTCCTATTTTATATTGCTTACTTTTTTTTTTCTGAGTTATTGTCATTTTGCTTCATGATCAATTGCAAGCAAAATCCAAAATGGCTCAGACCTCTTCTGCAATATACCTCTCTACTTCTTTTAAATATCATTTTCAGGACAGTAAGAGATGCCTTTTTTTTTATTTCTCTAGCATCTCAATGGACTATGCCTGAAACGACTGAGAAGTAAGTAAAGCCGACCAACCAAAACACGCCTCTGTCCTTTTCTCTTGGGGTTATGATTGTTCATTCTTCCCAATATTGTTTTTGAAGCCATATTTCTCTTTTAAAGCCACATGAAATATTTGCTTAACCCCCCCATATTTTAAGGCACAGAACAGAATGGGGTGTAGTTAATATCTTTGAGAGTGACTAGAGATTTCAAGACACAGCAGTCTCAGCTCACTGGTTACTGAAAGCTCCATTCTTTTATAATTTTTTAAAGGAACAAACATCATATTACAGCTCTGTTTATCCCAGCTGGTGAAGCCTAATGTACCTTGAAATAACTTCTGTTATGATGAAGTAGTGAACTGAAGTTGGAATGTCTGGTCCTGTAGGCCAGAGACATTTACTGAGTTGAAGTCCATCAGGAGATGAAATTTAAAATAAAGGCATGAATCGAAGGAGATTATAAATATTGCTTCTACTGCTGCCAAAAGGATTTTATTTTAATTTATCTGTGGCTCTCTTTCTGATCATACCTTTTCCCTTTCATGGGTTTCACTAACTTAGGCTTTTCTTGTCTCCATGGTGATATCTCCAGGCATGGGCTCATGTATTTGACTTTTGGCTCCCTGTGTTGATGTATTACTGTGTATCTATTGCAAAAGGTGTTGGGACTCTCTAGATCCAAACAGGATAAACCTTGAGCTCCCAAATGTAGCAATCTTTCTAAAATCATCAGGCAAATCCTTACATTCAGTGTCTTGGAGCATTTCCAAAGAAATGCTAGGAAAACTTATTTAACCAGTTAGTACTAAATCACTTTGATATTAATAAAGAAATCTGAAAAAAATTAGATCACCTTGTAGTGATCAATTAGAGTCTCAAGACAATGTTCTTTTACCTTAAAAGAAAAAAAAACTCTGTCATTTGGGATTCAATTTCAAAAAGGAAAAAAAAAATGGAAAACCCAAATTTGATACACTGGTTTTATTCATGAATCATAAAATCAATAAATTTGAGAACCAAGTAGGACTCTCAAGTCTAATCTTATTTTTTCATTCATTAACATTTGTGAAAACAAATAATAAAATCAACAAGAATAAAAGCAATTGTTTCTTCCTTTTATCTGCCTCTGCCCCAAACATCCCAGATTTTCAAGAAAATGACATAAATTTTTTTCAATAAAATCCAGGCTACCATTTTAGTGCTTGAAAGGACCTTAGAAATACCTTGCCCCCACATTTGAAAAATAAGGAAACTGAATTTCAGAAAGAGGAGGTGATTGTAGAGATTTTTAATTCAGGAAGCAGGACTGGAATCCATATCCCTAGATTCCATAAAGCTAATTCCTGTCTATTCAACTTTAGTCTTCTATTTTTATTTTATAATAGTGAAACACTTCTGGATCCCTTAAGAAAAAGAGCAAACAAAATGAAAGACACAAACTACAGTATTTCATGATTTCCTAAGGTGGTTAACTTGTACTATGGGAAGAACACTGGATTTGGAGTGATAGAATGTGCTTTCAAATTCTAGCTCAACTACTTTTAAGTATGGGATCTTCTAGAAATCATTTCACAGCTCAGAGACTCAGTCTCCTCAACAGTAAAATGAAGAGTTTGGAATAGGTTACCAGTATGTTTATTCTCAATCTAGATTTGAAGACCCTATTTTGTCCACATAAGTAGTACCTACATTGATGTAAATATGAAGCTTTTTATACTGAAAAGATGGGTCCAGTTGGCAATGATGTTAAGCCACTAACAATAGTAGGAGGGAGGAAGGGAGTGAGTGATTAGAATTTTTTCTCCTCCCCCTCCTGGGCAGTTGTTCCCCAGAATAACAGTTATAACAGAAACCTTTGTAGACCAGGAATGGAGGCTATATTAGCTTGGGTATCTCAGGGCTAGATTGGCTGACAAATAGAGAACAATCCTACAGAAAATAGCAGCTTCCACTGTAGGAAGATGATTCCCAAAGCGCCTGGTAACTGAAGTGGCCAGGATGACTTCAAACAGCTGCCTTGCCCTCTGGATCACAGCTATGCTCAGAGTTTTCCTGGATGAAGATTGGTTTTGGTAATGTATGCATGGAGTTGGTAAAGCCTATAAATATTAACTTCACACAACCCACAAACTTAAAAAGGGAAGGGATTTATTAATTCAGGAAAACAGGGAAGGAGGGATATTTTCTAGGATAAAGGATAAGTAAAACTATCTAGTATCTTCAGGATATTGACAGAAATAGCAAACCCCTAGAGGGGAATACCTGGATTAAACTTATTCTCTTAAATCCCTCACAACTAAACTTTCTCTTGAATCTAATAATATCTAATTAAGATGGTGAAGATAATCTTGATTGTAGATCTATATCATTCAGAGATTAGCTAAGATGCTGCATATGGGTATTTTCACAATGCTCACATCCTGGTTTGGTTTGTGTGAACTAAAACAGCAAAGAATCACCCTGTTCTCTGAGGACAGAGCTAAGCTAGCAGAGAAGTAAAATCCTACCCCTCTTAAACCACTCAGGTCCCCAAAGAGTGTCCTTGCCAAACTGGGTGTCCTGATTTCATACCCATATTTTTATCTCCCCCAACTGCCCCCTCTCCTGGACTTCTGGGGGGGGGGGTACTGTGGAATTCTGTGAGGCAGTTGACCTGACTTAAGGTCATGCATGTTACAATACTTTAGTATAAAATCTTTGAAAGTTGAAGTATCTTAAAAAAATCTTTACTCACTGTACATTATTCTAGTGGTGAATCTTACTGTAGTATAGATTTGGGCAGACAGATGGTGCAGTGAATTTAGTACCATGCCTGGAGTCAAAAAGACTCATCTTTATTGGTTCAAATTTGGCCTCAGACACATTAGTTGTTTGACACTGGGCAACTCACTTAACTCTAATTTCTCTCAGTCTCCTTATCTGCAAAATGAGTTAGAGAGGGAAATGGCAAGCCATTTCAGTGTCTTTGCCAAAATATATCCCCAATGGGATCATGAAGAATCAGACATAATTGAAAAGAATGAGCAACAACTATAGACTGATAGTCTTGAAGAAGAACATATATATATATATGTATGTATATGTATATACATATATACA
>NW_025354423.1:0-2700 GCF_016433145.1 Gracilinanus agilis
AGAGAGAGAGAGAGAGAGAGAGAGAGAGAGAGTTTGGGGGTTTGGGATGAGCTCTCCTGCTCACTGCTCTGAGACAAAAACTGGGCTTGCTGGGACTCAAACCACTGAGCATTGGAGGTCCAGGAAGCTTCTGGAGAACAAGCAGGGTCTGTTTCTTATTTAATTTTAACCCCTTTGTTCTTTTTATTTTCCCCTTCTTTTTTATTTTATAAAATCCCTTAGAGTCAATACTGTGTATTGGTTCCAAAGCAGAACAGTAAGGGTTAGGCAATGAGGATTAAGTGACTTGTTCAAGGTCACACAGCTAAGAAATCTCTGAGACCACAATTTGAATCCAGGGCCTTCGGTAGGCCACCTAACTGCCCCCAACCTCTTGGTTCTTAGGGAGAGGAAATGACTTAACAAGTGTCACACTTAATAATGGAGCTTTATATAGCAAAGGCTTTTACACAGGTTATCTCATTTGATCCTGCCAACAACCCTGAGTCAGGTGCTATTATTATCCCCATTTTACAAATGAAGAAACTGAAGCTCAGAGAAAAATGATGTGTCTAGGATTACAGGGCTAGTAATTACATGAGGCAGGATTAGAACTCAGGTCTCCTATGAGTACTTTATTCACTTTACCATCTGGCTGTACCTATGTCTAGAATGTTTTTCCTCCTCATCTTTGCCTCTTAGAATCTCTAGCTTCCTTCAAGGTTCAAACTCTTGGGCTGCCTCCTACATGCAGTTTTTCCTGATCCCCCAAGTGCTGATATTTTCTCTCTCCTCAAATTGTTACAGATCCAAACTCTAATCAATCAATTATTTATGTATATATCAAGAGAAATAAATAAATATAATATGTAATATAGGCAAATAATACAAATACAAAATATACATGTTGTTTCAACATAAATATGTAATATATGTAAATAGTACAATACAAGATATAAATATTAAATATTATATTTATGAAGTGCCTACTATGTGCCAGGGATACAAAAAGTTCCTTCTCTCAAGGAACTCAGGGAGACAAAAGGCAAACTAATAGATTCAGAGCAAGCTACAGAGATAATTAAGGGAGGGAAAGGCACTGGAATGAAGGAGGGAAGGCTTCCCGGAGAAGGTGGGATTTGAAGGAAGCCTGGGAGGTCAGTAGATGGACCAAAAAGGGAGAGAGCTGAGGCATGGAGGTCAGAGAAAAAGTCTGCAGATAAGGGATGGAGTCAGGAGATTAGAATCACTGGATGGAAGAGTACGTGATGGGGACTAAGGTGTAGAAAGACTGGAAAGGCAGGAGGGGGCTAAGCTATGAAAGGTGGGTCTGTTTATGCCTTGTATCACTTACTCACCCACCCACAATCCAAACACACCACCCACCCACACATTGAGGAGGAGGGAAGCTGCTTGATGGCAAAGACTGGTTCATTTTTGTCTTTGTATTCCCAGTGCCTGGCATCCAGTAGGCATATAATAAATGCTTAGCAAATAGATTGGGTTAGGAACAGTTGCCTAGATAGTCTGATTTGAGAGACAGATGGTAGGATTTGATAGTATGATTTTCAGTAGCTAACAGCTTCCCTTTCCAGTAGCCTCCCTGCCTCCCCTCCTCCCTCTTTTCTAGAAGCTCTCTCTCCCCTTGGCTTTGAAGACACAGCACCATCCTGGCTCACTTCTTCCCTCTCACACTGTGCTTCTAACTCTTGCTACTTTTCTCCTCCCACCCTAAAGCTTTATCCTTTCTCTCCGTCTCTGTCTCCCTTCCACTTCTCCAAAATCCCTCCTAGTGATCTCTTGCAGTCTTGGGGCTCTCACTATCACCCCCTCTCAGTTAAAGAACTCCTCCGACCCTGTCTCCAGCCCTGACCTCTCTCCCAGGCTCCAGACCTGCTCTGGCAACTGCGCCCTGAGCTTCTCACTTGTGGCTCACCTTCAACAGGTCCAAAATGGAGCCCACCGTCTTCCCTCTTAGTGCCAGCTCCTGCTGTGGCCGCTGCCATTCTCCCAGGCACCCCAGGCTGTTATCTTTAACCTTTTTCTCCTCCTCAGCCCCACAAACAGCCAATTTTAAAATTCGGTGGATTCCTCCCTCCCATAGCTCGGGAAACTCTCTTGTCAGGGCAAAGGATCATAGGTGTAATACTGGATGGGACCCCAGAGGGCATTTGGGCCGGCGCGCTCATTTTAGAGTGGAGGAAACTAGACAGGAGCATGCGATTCTTTTTCTCTGTTCCACTTGGTATATGCAAATACTCATTTTATTGGCTCTTTGTTTAGTTTGGAATAAAAACAATTTTTTAATCCATAATTCCCCCATTCCCTCCTGGGTGGGCACTGGCGCGACACTCCCACTCATTAGCCCTAGTTCCAGCACTGACTTACCTCCTGTTCAAACCCCACAGCTTCCTCGAAGATTCCCCCTTATTCGACTTCTCAGGACTCGATCATACCGGGAGGGACGCGGCCATGAGCTTGACGGAAGAGGCGTCCAAGTAGAAGGTAAGCTCTTGTAGGGTGGGGACTGTTTTGGCTTTTTTCTTTGCATCCTCCGTTGCTAGGACAGTGCCTGGCGCTGTTCAATTGTTTCCCTTAGTTAACCAGTTCTGAAGCATTTAGCAAGTGTTTTCTATGGGGCTGATCCTGGGCTAATTGCCGGGAATACAAGGAAGACAAAAAGAGTTCCTGCCCTCGAGAAGCGTAGAGTCCAATGAACGG
>NW_025354424.1:0-7125 GCF_016433145.1 Gracilinanus agilis
TATTTCCCATTTATATCTATGGGGAATATAATGAGTATAAGTGTAAATTTGAAATATATTCTGATGTATGATATAAAAGCACATTTTTCTGTTCTAAAATTTTAGGGGAAAGAATTGTCATCACCACCAAGCAGCTATTGACTGCCCACAGAATTCATTACATAATTCTAGGCCTTTTTGATTTTACATATTTGGGATAATACATTGTTCCTGTCCACAAAATAGACTAGAATATTTTGCACTATCAGAGCACATTAGTTAATTTGGGGATGATGGGATGACTTTGACTGATAGGTATTTATGTTCTGAGTTGAATTCTAAAGGATAAGGGTTTCTCTCATAGTGGAAGAATACATATATATTTCTAGAACTATAAATAGCTCATTAAAAACTCAGAACCAATATAAAGGGGGAAAAGGACCACAGTAGATAGTTGATTGGGCTGTAGTGGAGTGGGAGGCAAGTATAAGTAGAGAGAATATCTCCCAGTTTGTAATATTTGATCCCTCCCATATAGGCGTTAGCCTTTGAATGAGAGCAAGCCAATGGAGATATTCAAGAAGGAAAATCAAGAATAAGATTCTTGATAACTGAGACTGTCTTGCTCATCTTCCCATGTATCTTGCACATACTAGGTACTCATTAGTTACTTATTGGAATGAAGTATTATTTGATTAAACTTATCTTCCAAACCTAATAACTTCTAAGACAATAATGATTATAAAGAGTTATAAGCCAGGCCATACCTCTTCAGTGGAATAGCAGATGTCTCTTTTTATCAGTTCATAAATAAAAACAAGCTCATAAACATAAGTTCTAAGTTTGATAGGATTTGAATTATAACTAAAAGAAGGTGGCTGGGGAAGCTATGAGTTGTATTTCAGAAATAGGGCTTAATTTATGCTTCAGGTCCTTGAATATGTCATCTTCTGCTCTCATGAGGGAATTTCTTTTCCTCCAACTAATCTCCATACCTCTTGGAGAGAAAATAAATATCATAAGCCTAATCCAAGTTTTGGGTAGCTAGGTGGCACAGTGAATAGACCACTGGGTTTGGAATCAGGAAGACTCATTTTCGTGAGTTCAAATACTGCTTCTGACACTCATTAGCTGTGCAATCCTGGGGCAGTCACTTAACCCTGTTTGCCTCAGTTCCTCATTTGTAAAAATGAGACAAACCACTCCAGCATATTGCTTAGAAAATCCTAAAATTGTGGCATATGATGGTGATGGAATACTATTGTGCTCAAAGGAATAATAAACTGGAGGAATTCCATGTGAACTGGAATGACTTCAGGAATTCATGCAGAGTGAAAGGAGCAGATCCAAAAGATCATTGTACACAGAGACCAATACACTGTGGTACAATCAAATGTAATGGACTTCTGTACTAGCAACAATGCAATGACCCAGGACAATTCTGAGGGATTTATGGAAAAGAAAGCTACCCACATTCAGAGGAAGAACTACAGGAGTGGAAACACAGAAGAAAAACAACTGCTTGAACACATGGGTTGATGCAGACACAATTTGGGATGTGGACTCTTAATGACCACCTTAGAACAATTATCAATAATATGGAAATAGGTCTTGATCAATGACAAATGAAGAAACCAGTGGAAATGTACATTGGCTATAGGGGGAGGGGAGCTAGGGGATGGGGGCAGAGAGAGAGAGAGTAAGAACATGAATCATGTAACCATGGAAAATTTTTTTCTAAAAAATAAAAAAATTAAGCAAAAAAAATCCTAAAATGGGGTCATGAAGTGTTGGATACAACCAAAAACAACAATCCAAAGTTTGTTTCTCCTCATGAAAAAATAAAAATAGTGATATACATTTGTCTAGGAAAGAAATAACTTAAAAAACTGTTGGGTAATCACCTTAATAATGCCAGACATGTAGAAGGTAAGGATAAAGATAAACCATTGCATCAGCAAAACTGTGTGCCATCCATATAATTGAATGCCTCCATTATTCTGCTTGCTTGACCAAGACCATCTTTTTCTAGAGTTAGGAGAAAATGGTTCAGAAGACTTGCTGTTTTCCATGAACACTTCTACTCTGGAGTCAGTAATACTGTTGTAGCTGCTGTCACAGAGAAATCATTAAGTGACAAATGGATGACAAATAACATCATGTATTTCTTCCTAACGGGCAAGGAGGGGAGAACAAGCCCAAAGAATCAGAAATAAACCTGCTCAGAAATGTTTTTGAAAAATTATTTGTTAGTCTAGAACCTCTTTAGGTGGCTTGAATATTTAATTGAAATTTTAACACTTAGATTTTAGTAAACTTACAAACACTTTACTTGAGCAAGTCATAAATAAGCATTCTAAATGGAAGACTATCAGCATCAGATCACTTTTTTCCCCCACAGGAGACTAAGCCAAAAATCTAAGCTTTTCTAAGCTACTCATTTCACATAGAATGCATTGTTTCACATGGCAAGAGTGACGGATGATGGCTAAGACAGTCAGATTGTTCCATTGGTTTCCTCATTATATCAGGAGAAAGCAAAGAAGGTCTCTGGAAAATTTGTGCAACATTTGTAGGACCATGGACATGAATCATCACACAGTCTAGGCAGGCACACATGGTCTATGACCTATTATATCCTTGTAGGGAACTCCTTAATAGATATAATCTCAAATTGATTAATTTGAAGACTGAATAGAATGGTGAACTTGCAGAACAGAGAAGCAATTAAAAAAGATATCTGTAGCCATGGTGATCTAGATCAAAATTAAGAAGGTTTTTAAAATTATCATTTTTTAAATGAGCAATATTACATACCAGCTTTTTAAATACACATTTTATCAAATTAACATAAGGCAGACTTCATCATTTTCTCTCTAGTCAAACTAGCAAATTCATGCATTCCATACAAGATTAGAAAATCTGCTTGATTTCCCCCTCTCTGCTATTTGCAACATCATAGCTTCAGTTATAAATATTTGTTCCTCAGAATTAATTTCTCACATTGTTTTTTAAAAAACTAACTTTTTGAGAAGAACACATCCTGTCATTTTCTAAAGTGTAAAGTATAAGCCCAATGAATACAAATTAATTTTCTGGCAGAGCTTTGCTCAAAATGAAATGAATTTTCTAAGGAGTGCTTGGAATAAATCCTTTTGAAATTCCTAGGTTGTTTTACATATTAATCAACTTCCCCAGAAATTCCCCTTCAAGACCTGGCAGGATTCAGAAGGGACAAAAATGTTTTGTTTTGTTTTGTTTTTAATGTCACTCCTCACTTTGGGGGCATGTTTTATTAAGGGTAATGGAAACTGTGTAGTCTTGATTTTGAATTTGCTTATCTTTCTTCAGATGAAATTGGAACACAGACTTTAATAGGGAACCTTGTCATCAGTCTTTGAAAGCAGAGTATGCCAGGGCTTGAAGTCAGACTCCTCTCCAAACAGAAGCTTAAAGCACAGTTTTCAAAGTGGGTGTGTCATTGCAGCCTGGAATGCCCATTGTCTGTAGCTCTCTGTCACATGTGCAAGTGGCAAAGCTTGCTTTGAAGAAATCTAATTAACTAGCTAAGGTGGGTGGAAAGTTTCCAGACCACAATCTCAGGATGATTCTTTATACTGTAATCATCAGGTATTAATAAGAATCTTTTCAAATGCATTCAGATAGGTTATGGATCAAATCATGTCATCTAAAGCATTTTTTAGTCAGATACAACCAATGGGCTTAAATAATAGTTATTAGTCCTGTCCTACTAGTTGTTGTTCAGTCATATCTGGCTTTATATGACTTTATTTAGAGTCTTCTTGGCAAAGATACTGAAGTGGCTTGCTTATACTAGAGAAAATTACGGAGGAAATAAAGTAAAGAATGATATGCTTCAATCCACATTCAGACACCATCAGTTCCTCCTATAGCAGTAGGAAGACTTTTTTGTCATGAATCTTTTTTGCCTTTTTTGTCTTTTGACTTTTTTGTCTGGAATCTTTGCATTGGAGTAGCAATGTCCAAAGAATTGGACATTGAGGGAATGTCCATCAATTGGGGAATGCATGAACAAGTTGTGGCATATAATTGTAATACTATTGTGCTTTAAAAATGATAAGGATGACTTTGGAAAAATCTGGAAAGACTTACATTAACTGATGTAAAGTGACCTAAACAGAACCAGAAGAACAGTGTATAGAGTAATAGCAATATTATTTAATGAACAATTGTGAATAACCTAGCTATTCTTAGAAAAACAGTGATCCAAGACAATCCCAAAGACTCATGCCATCTACCTCCAGAGAAAGAACTGAGGGAATCTGAATAAAGAACAAAATGTACTATATTTCACTTTCTTTCTTCATTCTTTTTTTGGTCAAGTTCTCATCTATAAAGTGACTAATATGAAAATATATTTTACATGATTTCCCATGTAAAATCTATATTAGACTTCTTACCATCTCAAGAAAGGGGAAATGGAGAAGGAGAGGAAAAAGGAGGGAAATTTGGAACTCATTTGTTAAAAAAAAAAAATTAGTGTTCAAGAATCTCCTTCCAACCAATCATTACAAAGCATCTCAAAAGGATAGGAATCAAAATCCAAGGAGTAAAGGGGCTATCCCACTGGATGAAACCTAAAAGGTAGGCAAAGTTTGGGGATTTTCATGCTATAAAGAGGTGAAATTGCACTAATAAAAGCCCAAGCTGATCACCCGTCCTCCACACTACTGACCACATCAGAGTCAGAGTGATGCCAGGGGCAATATCTTGTCCCTGAGGGCAGTGCAGGGCCTTGGCAGCCAGACTCGAGACTAGATGGTGGAACCTGGACAGCAGAATGCAAAGCTTGGGCAGAAACAAGGCTGGCCAAAGCCAAGGCAGTGGGGGGTAGAGGTGGGGCTAGAAAGATAGCTTTAGGACAAAACACTTTAAACACTTTAAAGCTGGCTACACAAAGAATATCACAGACCTACCTGCCCTCACTCAGGCTTCTGATTAGAAAGGGAAGAGTCTACCAAGGCAAAGCTCTGCAAGACAGAAGCTAAGAGAATTTTATTAGAGGTAAAATAGATAATTTTGCATTAAATTGAAAAGTTTCCACACAAACAAAATTGATGCAACCACAATTAAAGGCAAACATCAAACGGGGAAATCTTTAGAACAATTGTCTCTAGCAAAGGCCTCATTTCTCAACTATATAGAGAATTAAGTCAAATACAAAAGAATGCAGAGCATACCTCCATTGACAAATTTTTAAAGGATATTAACAGACAATTCTCAAATAAACTTAAAACTAATTTTAATTGTATAAAAATGTTTCAGATCACTACTAATTAGAGAAATGCAAGTTAAAACAACTCTGAACTACCATCTCACACCTATCAGACTGGCTAACATGACCCAAAAAAAAGGAAAATGATAAATATTTGAGGAGATGTGAAACAAGACCTATGAACTGACACAACCATTCTAGAGAGTCATATGAAACCATGCCTGAAGAGCCATAAAGCTGTGTATCTCCTTTGATCCAGAAATACCAATACTAGGTCTGTAGCCCAAAGACATTAAAGATAAGATAGGGCCAAAGAACCAACTTGTACAAAAATAATACAGCAGCTTTTTTTGTAGTGGCAAGGAACTAGAAATTGAAGTGATGTCCATCAAATGGGGAAGGGCTGAACAAGCTGTGGTACATGATTGTAATGGAGGACTATTGCACCATAAAATATGACAAGCAAGATGATCACACAAAACAACCTGAAAAGACATATGAAGTGAGGCAAAATGAAGGGAGCAAAACCAGAAGAATTTTGTGTGCAGTAAGAGCAAAGTACGATGATCAGCTGCGAATCATTTAACTATTATCAACAAGGCAAGGATTCAAGAAAACTCCAAGGTACTTGCAACAAAAAAAAGATGAGCCAATGACATAGAAGGAACTGACAGTCAGAATGCAGATTGAAGCATACCATTCTTATTCTTCACTGTATTTTCTCCATGACATGAATTTTTCTCTAGTATAAGCAATATTTTGTTTCACAACATGTTGAATGTGGAAATATGTATTATATGATAATATATGGACAACCTATATTATCTGCCTTTCTTAGGTGGGGAAAGATTAAAGGGAAGGAGAAAACATGAAATGTAAAATATCAGAAAATTATTATTAAGAATTATATTGGGGCAGCTGTGTAGCTCAGTGAATTGAGAGTCAGGCCTAGAGATGGGAGGTCCTAGGTTCAAAGCCGGCCTCAGACACTTCCCACCTGTGTGACCCTGGGCAGGTCACTTGACCTCCATTGCCCACCCTTACCATTCTTCCACCTAGGAGCCAATACACAGAAGTTAAGGGTTTAAAAAAAAGAATTATATTAATGAGTAATCCATAAAATAATAAAATAATATTAATATTGTTTTACATATAATTTGGGAAATATAAAATATTATTTTAAAAAATTTAGATGAGGGCAGATTAAAAGAGTAACCCTGTGATCTTGGGCAAGTCATTTAAACATCTCTGGGTCTCATTTCCCTCATTTGTAAAATAAGGAAGTTGGAACACATAATTTGTAAGGTCTCATCAACCTAAATCTGGGATTTTAATTTCTTTTTTCTTATAATTCATCTTTTGCAAAGGAAAGTATAACAATGTGTCTTTCTCAAGTCAAATTTAAGGAACTAATTTTCTTTCTGGCTATAGAATAATTTGATTTTAAAAGTTCTGGCTTCTCCAGGCCTATAAAAATGACACCTATATTAGCCCTGATTTCCATTAGGCTATATAGTAGCCAATATCTGATTCTAGTCTGGGGCACAGAATGAACAGTTATTACAGGCGTGTTATTTGCAAACAGTGTAATTTTCCTGGTGTAATTAGCTCTTTGCAACTAGAGAAGCTGTTACAGTCTGTTTGCTAAGTGCTAAGCAAATATTCCGTTTCACTTCATGCCACTGATTAGCCCCACAAGATTTTGTATATGGCACAAATTATGCACCTTAAGTGGATAAACCTGCTTCCAATAAAATCCAGAAAATGATAAGTGAGGAACAAAATTAAATATTCTACATAAAGCATCCTTTTTTCCCCCCTTCTCAGTACAGACCAGTCAGAGAAACAATGGACATTGACTGGGCTTCTAATTAGGTCTCTCTTTTTTT
>NW_025354425.1:0-1085 GCF_016433145.1 Gracilinanus agilis
ATGTATACAAAATAAATTAATTTAATTAAGCTTAAGAGCTTAATGAGCAATTCTCTGCTTATTAATCAACAGAGAGAGGTAGTGTGGCTTAGTGGACAGAGAGCTCTCCTTGGAACCAGAAAGTCCTTGTTTCAAACACAGACTAGCTGTGTCACCCTTTGTGGTCATCGGAAACAATTAGACAATGGAGTAACTGGACAAATTTACCCAGCCTCCCAGGACTCAAGCCTAAGACCATGAGAAGCTGAGAAAGTGCCAATGCTCATGGACAATTTTCCTTAAACTGTTCTCTGTATCAGTGAAATCATAGGTTTCAGGCTATGCCCTATGTTTATCAGCAAAAATAAAATTTGTGCAAGTGATATGTATATCATATGTTATATATGACATATCACATTAAGCTGTATCATTATTTTGCATTATATGTATAGCTTCTTTGGTAAATTACTTGTAACTTTGACCACTTTTCCGATGTAGCCTGGGTACTGTCCATGATTATTCACTATCTTTTGGTTATGTTTGCTACAAAATTTTGCCCCAATCTCTTAATTTCTGCCTCTATCGTGTCATTTTTGTTTCAAAGCAAATTTTGATTTGGGGGCAATAGAATCTACTTACTGTAGCTTCAGTAAATTCTTTCATTTTCTTTACCTCTTTCAAAATCCTCATCATGAACAAGTCTGGGTTCCCAAAGGCTCTGCCAGTAAACTAGAAGCTCTAATAGGTGTTACTAAATGAGAAAGGTGAGCTGGGAACCAACAGGAGATGGGCTTGTCCTTGGAAGTCTAGACTAGTTTAAAGGGGCTCAACATCAGGTTGACCACAGTGGCCATTCAGCCACCAAAGAGATTTTCCTAAAGCACAGTCCTTCACATGTCACTCCCCTACATGATATGCTTCAGTGGCTCCCTATCACCTGCAGGACCAAAGAGAAATTCAAAGCTCTTCATAACCTAGATACCTCCTGCCTTTCTTACTTACTTACAGATACCATTAGCTTTGGCTTCCTTTCTGTCCCACAAACAAGACTTTCTGTCTTTCAGCATTCTCTCTCTGTTTCTCTCTCTGTCTTTCTCTCTATCTCT
>NW_025354426.1:0-6821 GCF_016433145.1 Gracilinanus agilis
CAACCGAGATGTGGAAATACCGATCATCTTAGAACCTCAACATTTCCAAAATTTCCTTGAAGATGCCCTCATTGTTCCTATTAGCTCCCTTCCTCCTAACTGAATGTCATCCAAGGAAAGGTCTGGATCGCTTATCACGGGGCTTTGGGCATCACCAATATTAGAAGAAAGAAAAAAATATAGATCACTTCTCCAGTTTTTGACTGAACCAGTCCCCATCTCTTTCTCCAATACCCCACCAAACCTCGGGGTAATCCATGACCATCTGTTTCTTCTCCGTCTGACTTGGGATTCTGATGAGATGCCTGAGGCCAGAAAAGTAAAGGGCTGCCCCATGTCTCATTTTCAAGTGGTGCTTATCTGCGAGAAGGACTCCAGGACTTACGCCAGAACCGGTTATTAAGAATGTCAAACAGCTCTTAAGGAATTTACCCCCAGCCCCAGAGTCTTGGCTCCACTAAAAGACCAAGTTGGTAATATTTGCTAAATGTCCATAAACTCTGTTTGTGACGGATCATAAAGTTAGAGGAGAGAGCGCGTTCAGGAAGCCTCTGTGGCCACCTGAAGCCTGAGGGAGCCGAGTGCTAAGACGGAATAATCATTCATTAACAAAGGCAAGAGTAAGCCACAGGAGGCCAGAGATTCTGCCTCTACACTCTGTGACATTCTCAGACCCTAGTAGAGGACCCTGGAGTCCTCTCCCTAGAGCTAGGAGCACATCAAATCCAACCCCTTCATTTTACAGATGATGAAACTGAGGCCTAGGGATGTCCAGTGATTTAGCGTCATAGAATTATAGCTGGAAGGGATCACTGAGTCCAATCTACTCATTAAACAGATGATAAAACCGAGGTCTGGGGATATCCAATGATTTAGGGTCATAGACTTGGAACTAGAAGGAATCTCAGAGAGGCCACTGAATCCAATCCATTCATTTTACAGATGATGAAACTGAGGTCCAAGGATGGCCAGTGATTTAGGGGCAGAAACCAGGAATTAGAGGAGACTCTAGAGATAGGTGAGTCCAACCCCTTCAGGTATCAGCTGAGGAAACTTGTCCAAGACCCCCGAGGGAGTCCGTTTCTGAGGTGGGATTTGAACGGAGGCTCTCTGAGTCCAGGGCCAGCACTCTTTCCACCGCACAAACAAGTCGGCCTTTTGGCCCTGGGGAAGATGACAAGTTTAGAGAAGAAATAGCCTTTGCCTTCTGCCTTCATCAACTGGAGAAAGACACCGAGGGTAGATATCTGGTGAATATTATAGGGAGAGACAAAATGAGTGGCCTGGGAGAGGTGAGAAAGAAGGCTGCTGTCAGCTGATGGGCTCAGAGATGGCTTCATTCCAGTTAAAAGCTGACTTTGTAATGGAAAAGTCACTACCTGGCCAGACAGAATCTGTGCCTCTGATAAGGCAGGAAAAAAAAAAAGATCTGAAAAAGGAACAAAGAATTACCTGTATATTCCAGAGAATTCGTGTAACGCATTAAATTTGGACCTGATAGTATCTCACTGGTTCCACACAACAATCTGTGAGGTGGGGGCTATTATTATTCACTGAGGCAAAATTCAAATTCAGATCTCCTTGAATTGAAATCTAGCGTTACTGAGGTGTCAGGAAGAGAACCTGGAGGCTTTTACTCCAGACTCTGGGCCATGTCAAGCCTAAGCACTCAACTAATAGTCAAAAGCACTGAAATTCCTGTATGGAGGAGGGTGTTGGAGGTGGTGGTGGGGCGGCGGGGAGGGAAGGTGGTTTCTTGGCCACTGATGTTCCTTCTGCCTCCAGATCCGGGACTTCCATTTCTTGAATCAGAGCATCGCAGAGCTAGGAAGGACCTTAGAGGCCATCGAGTCGAACCTTTCATTTTACAGAAGAGGAAACTGAGACCTGGAGAAGCCATGGGAATTCCCCAAAGTCACAACCTCAGGATCCTTGGATTCCAAGTCTAGCCCTCTTTCCCTAAACCACAGTGGACTCTCCTCAAGTGTGTGAACTTGTGTGCTTCAAGTCTGAGGATTAGCTTTGGGTTCTAGACAGAACAATCTTCACAAGAACCAGAACATTTTTGGGTTGGACAGACCAGAGGGAAAAATGAGCCCAAACCCCTGATTTTAAAAGGTGTTTTAAACCAAATGTAAAGACTGAGAAAGAGGCTGGTTCCAGGAATTAATTATTGCCACGGAATGTGGTAGAATATGGCATTATTCTGCCCTTGGGAATGCTTTGCTGTGTCCATGCAATAAGCTAGCTCTTGAACAATCAATGGTGGGACCAACTGGAAAGTGGTGCGAGGAGGGATAGTTTTGCAACATTTTGTCCGTGGTGAGGGCTTAAAAGCGTCGTGGCCTCTCCCTGAGAAGGTGAGCAGAATAGGAGACTTCACCAAGTCCGCCCTCCCTTTTGAGAGAAAGCGTCTCGGACAGTGCCTGGGGGAAAAGCAGCCTTCAATATCGGCCAAAGCACGAAAGCAGAGTTATTGGATGTAATAGGTTTTCTACAACATAAAAGAACATTTTCTACCAGGAAGCCGTGCAATGATCAAATTAAATACGTGGGATATTGCCCGTCTAGAAACTTACCAGCGGAGTATCCTTTCCTCCCACGATGCTGAGCCCGAGGCCAGAATGTCCCTTGGAGATTTCGATAATCATTTCTTGGCCAGGAACTATAGGGCACGTGGCTGGGTCCACTGACAAGGGAGCCTGCAAACTGCCTGAAGAAGGGAAGAAAGAGGATCTTTAGATTCCAGAGTCCAGACAACAAAACTCCCGCCTTTCTGTTCAGCAGAGAAAGGGGGACTATGAGTGCGAAGGGCGGATTACACTCTCCAACTCAGTCTTTTTGTCCAGTTGGTTTTTCATAACTGTGTCTTGGCTTTTGTTCTCAGGCTGGAAGGGGCAGAGAAGAAGGTAACGTTGTTGAAAAGGGAAAAAAATGCATTAATACAAGATTTTTTAATGAAGGAAAATAGACTTCCTGTTTTCCCGGCCAACTTCCCTCTAAGCAGACAAAAAACAGAGAGGAATGGCCAACAGGTTCGTTAGTATTTAAAAAAAAAAAAAGAGATTCATTCACTGGAGAATGGATGAACAAAATGTGGTCCATGAATGAAATGGAGTCCTGCTGAAATTGAAGAAATGATGAATACGGACAGCTCAGCCAAGCATGGGAAGATGTATTTCTACAGAGCCTCCTCTCAATGGACAATGTAGTAGCTGCTTGATAATGCTGTTTCCCTGCATGATTGAGAGCTGCCAGGGGGAGAAAGAAGAAATAGAGAAAGGTGGAATAAGCGACTGCATCCGTGTGAATGGAGAGCGAATGTCCAAAAAAGGGAGCCCGGTGGACGAGAGCCGTCCCACAGAGGAATAGGCTCTCTCTCTCGTGGGAAGTCTCCGAGCAGGGGTTGGACAACCACTAGTCCAAGAGGATCCTTGTTCAGGCGTGGCATCAAGCCATTGACTCTGAGATTCTATGAAACGACTTAGAGGAAAAGGCTGAATAACAGAAAATGGTAGAAAATACCCCAAAGGGTTCTTCGAGGTCTAGGATGGAGAATGATTTAAGTGGGAGGTAATAAGCCAATAAAGTGCTCATTTACGAAAGTCTCAGGTTCCGTAACATGGAAGGATGAGACACGAGGCGGTCCCAGAGTGAGCGAAGAAGGGCTGGAGTCTAGAAGGAATCCCCGGAAACTTGAGCCTTTCCTTGGCTTTGGTGTGACTCTTCCTTCACAAGTGAGATTCCATCCATTTTCATAGGAGGGAACAGTCACTTCCAATGAAGCATACACAACCTCTCGGTTCTCCAGCTTTATCAGCTACTGGTTAACTATTGCGCCAAGTGGAAACGTTTCCAGAACTAGGGTTTGATCAGACCAAGAAACAATTCAAACTCAGATCTTTCTGATGCCAAACCCAGAGCCACACTCTTGTGTACCACTTTCGGATGCCCTGAGAGTCTATTGAAGTGTTTGCCCCTACATTAAATGGCCCAAGATGGCATCAGACAGGCAGAGTACCTCCATTAGACTATAAACGCCCTGAGGACATGGACTGTCTTTTGCCTTCTTTATATCCCCAGCTTGGCATACAGTAGGCACCTCATAAATGCTCATTGACTTTTTTTTTAACCCTTAACTTCTGTGTATTGGCTCCTAGGTGGAAGAGTGGTAAGGGTGGGCAATGGGGCTCAAGTGACTTGTCCAGGGTCACACAGCTGGGAAGTGTCTGAGGCTGGATTTGAACCCAGGACCTCCTGTCTTTAGGCCTGGCTCTCCATCCACTGAGCTACCCAGCTGCTCCCTCATTGACTTTTTTTTTTTATATATTTTTTTATTTTTTAAACCCTTAACTTCTGTGTATTGACTTATAGGTGGAACAGTGGTAAGGGTAGGCAATGGGGGTCAAGTGACTTGCCCAAGGTCACACAGCTGGGAAATCTGAGGCCAGATTTGAACCTAGGACCTCCTGTCTCTAGGCCTGGCTCTCACTCATTGACTTTTAATAATTGTTCTGTGTCTTCCCTCCAGGTCATATTGTCAGCTGGCCCTTTCTTTGTTGCTCCTAGCACCACCCCATCTTATATATGTTACTCCCAGTTTATGACAAGGGGGCAGCTAGTGACATAGTGGATAGTGCTGGGGCTGGAGTCAGGAAGACATGACTTCAAATTCAGCCTCAGACACTAGCTGTGTGACCCTGGATGAGTCACCTGTTTACCTCAGTTTCCTCATCCATAAAGTGAGTTGAAAAAGAAAACAGTAAACCACTCCAGTGTCTTTGCCAAGAAAATCCCAAACATGGTCATGAAGAGTCAGACACAACTAAAAGACTGAATGACAATGAATGAAAGGCTTGGAAAGAAGAGGGGCAAAGGCTAGGCAATAAGTATTAAGTGATTTGCCCAGGGTCACACATCTAGGAAATCTCTACCCAGCTGCCCACTATTAACTCTTTCTAATCTTCCCAGACATTAACCCCTTCCACACATGGAGAGTAAACTGTGCCAATCTCTGCTCCTAGAATACACCCAGTACTTTCTTGCTTCCAGTCCCTTCCTGTTCCCTCTGAATGAGATACCCTCCCTTCTTCCCTAGGGCTGTGGAATCCTACCATCCATTGAGTCAAATACCCCAGTGACTCATGAGTGTATTCACAAATCTGAATGTTTCTGGTAAAAATGCAGATCATAATCCAACCAAAAAGTTCTTGGACCATATGGTCTTCCCATAGTGACATCATCTCTAGAGAGCCTTGCTTGCACTCCCTGGTCCATCAACAACCTCCCTTCCTGGACCTCAACTTTACTCAACCTGTTAAGAATAAGATATGGGGGCAGCGAGGTAGTTCAGTAGATTGAGAGGCAGGACTAGTGACAGGAGATTCTGAGTTCAAATCTGGCCAAGAAATTTTCTAGCTGTGTGACCCTGGGCAAGTCACTTAATCCTCACTGCCTAGCCCTTACTGCTCTTCTACCTTGGAACTAATACACAGTACTGATTCTAAGATGGAAAGTAAGAGTTTAAGATGAATTTTTTTTTTAAACCCTTGTACTTCGGTGTATTGTCTCATAGGTGGAAGAGAGGTAAGGGTGGGCCATGGGGGTCAAGTGACCTGCCCAGGGTCACACAGCTGGGAAGTGGCTGAGGTCAGATTTGAACCTAGGACCTCCTGTCTCTAGGCCTGACTCTCACTCCACTGAGCTACCCAGCTGCCCCCCCGGAAAGTAAGAGTTTAAAAAAAAAAAAAGAATGAGATACCACGTGGTACAGCTATGCATGTGCTCCTTACTGTCTCATCCCCCTTCCCAAACTCTAATGTTCACCCAGGCAGGGGCCTAGTCTAAGCTCAATACTGTATTTCCTTTACTGTTAACCAGAAGGTTCTCTCTACCAAGCAACATCCAATAAATCCTGGTAAATGAATAGCAAAGCATTTGGGCTATTTGGAGGTACTTCCTACTGGATTCATCATTCTCAGCTGGGCTCCAGGTGGCAGAGGCTGCCTCCAGTGCATACGTCCGATGTGGCACGTGTGTTCAGGTGAAGGAAGTGTTAATGCTAGTCAGTTCTTTGGTAAAATCACCTCTTGATGGCTGAACTGCTCTGGAGACAGGAATTATGATAAAATATGCAAAAGACCCTCAAAAGAAACTGCCTTCAACCCAGTCTGTGTCACTGCTGAGCTCCACCATGCTTTAAATATTCTATCACTCAACTGCCTCTTACACAGTCAAAGCAAAGGGGGTGGCGGGTGGAATCCATTATTCACTCTGACAGTCTATTTTCCAGACCTCAAGGAAGGCAGTATCAGCCAGGAAGAGATGAAGAAAAAAACAAATATTAGCTTCTTGGGTTGGAACAAAAATCCCACCGGCAACACGAGCCTTAAAGGGATTTGTCAGGGATCTCAGAGAGGCCTCCTACCGTAGCTTGTGAGCTCTGTTTCCGTAGAACGGTACGAGGAAGATGGTGCCAGAGAGATCTCCTCCGAACTGATGGGATTTTTGGTCGAATATCTGGGTTGTTTCACCTGGCTGGCCACCTGGAAAAGAAAGAAAATAAATTAAATAAATAAGATTCATCAGGTCCAGAGTGGAAAAAGGGAATTGAGAATAATTAACAATGATTATAGCAAAAATGAATAATGATAGCCATCATTTATATGGAGGCTCTCACAAGCTTCTCAGAGTAGTCTGGTGATATAATGGAAAATGTGCTCAAAGTCCTAAGTTCAAGTCTCACTTAAAACATTTAGTAATTTGGTGACTCAGGGCAAGTAACTTAATCCCTCCAAACCTCAGTTCCCTCATTTGCATTC
>NW_025354427.1:0-8808 GCF_016433145.1 Gracilinanus agilis
CTTCCTTCCTTCCTTCCTTCCTTCCTTCCTTCCTTCCTTCCTGCTAGAAGAGGGATAAGTAGTAGGAACATCTGAAACAAAGGGTCTCAAAAATGCTGGCATGTGGTGTGAGCCACCCCTACCTCCACCCCTTCCTCTTCCAGGAATGAAATGTGAATATCCTTCCAGTAAAAATAGATGCACTGCAAAGCTCCCACACAGGTTGGGAGACATGTCACTTTTTATTCTGAAATGGGGCCAACCCCCGAGGTGCCACTGGGCCCTGAGGCTTGTCACCACCGTGCTGGGCTTCTAGGTTTTTGGGTCTCGTGACTCTCATGTCCTGCTGAGCAGCTAAAACGGTGCCTAGTTGGTGACAGACGATGTAACTCTTCCCTCTGGTCTCCCTCCCATCTGCATTTCAAAGAACATGAAGCACATTTGGGATTGGTGAGTTCTGTGTGTACAGAGGAATGGAGAAGGGCTGACCTCTCTTCTTGTGTGCTTGCTGAGGTTTCCTATGCCCTTTGGCTTGATCATGAGGTCAAGGGTCTTCACTGGCCTGACAGCCAGAGAGGTCACACTGGCCACATAATGTGGCCCTGAAGGTAGGACTGGAGGTGACCAAGTAACCCTGGCAACTAGCAGATGTTCTTGAGGTTCTGGTCTTCTGCCCTCTTCATCATTCCCAGCATGCTGAGTGAGCTTAGAGAAGTCACTTGCCTTTCTTGGGCTTTGACTAGCATGGAATCCTCTAATTAGGGCTAAGAGGGATTTGAGAGAGGAACAAGTCGATTCAGTTTAATAAACATTCATGAGAAACACTATGACACCTTGCATAATGAACCAGCCTCAAAGCCAGAGTGATCTGAGTTCAAGTCCTATCTTTGACACATACCCAGCAGGATCCTGGGTAATTAGTTGTATTTTGCAGTGCTCCAGATAAGGCTTTGAGACTATAAGATACAGGACAATAGCTAATCTCCATTGGCAATGGGTTCTTCCTTCCTGGGTAGCTTCTTATGCCAATGAAACATAACTGGCCAACACACACACACACACACACACACACACACACACATATTTATGAATCATCTGCTGTAAACTGAAGTTCAAATCCAAGTCCCTCTCCTTACAGGTGAGGGATCTAAGATCCAGAAAAGTAAAAGCACTTTTCCAAGGTCACACATAATAAATTATGCAGCCACCATTGGCTGTTTCCAGATCCATTGGCAATCCATGGCACTTCAAGAACAGTTGCCATAGTCATGAGTTTAGAGGGGATGCTGATCAATGTTTAACAATTGGCTCTCCTGTGATTAAAAAAAAAACCAACAACCCAGCTATATCCATAATATACTTCTGTGTTTAATACAAATTAACATTTCCTCCAATTACTTTTTTAAGTCTAGACAAGACAATCAACTATACAATCAATCAAGTCCTGATTAGTAGCATTTGCTGATTTCCAAGGTGTAAATGCACTTTGAAAACTGAACAATTGGCTCTTTTGAGCTGCTTTGAGTTGGTTCCAGCACACTGCTGAATAAAATATGTCTACAAGTAACTAGCATCCAAAATGGCATAAGATAAGTGAGGATGAGGGGTGCAGGCAAAGATCGTTGCTGACTAGGAGAATGGAGAGACTGGCAGGAGGTGCTAGAATTCAATGAATTCTAAAGGATGAGTAGGGATTCTTTTAGTAGGTGAAGGAAGGAGATGCCAAATGCAAGAATCAGTATGAGTCTAGACTGAAAAGCAAGAAAGTAAGGGGCATACCCTACCTGACCAGGTTGATGGGTCCAAATCTTTCATTTTACAGATAGAAAAACTGAGTCCCTGATAGGAGAGTGATGTGACCAAGCTGTTTGATGATAGAGGCACACTTTGATGCAAGTCTCTTGCCTCCTGCTCCCAGGTTCTTTCCATTACAATACTTAACCTGCGCTGCCTTCCTTGAGGATAAAACAACGTAACAGGTGAGCATGCTTTGGAAATAGCCACACTGTGGACACTGCAAATATTGTGACAGCAGGTAGGAAATTTGGGAATAAAGAGGCTTAGAGTTCCTAAACATCAAGTGACTTTCCCAAGGCTAACACACCCAATTTCTGGAATCCTTTCCTCCCTCCCTCTATCCTTTCTTTTCCTCCACCAGATATTTCCTTTCTCTTCTGGCTAGACCCTTCTTTGATGTAGGAAAAATAAAGAAAGGCAGAGAAGAAAGCACATGTTTTAGAATTGAAAGGAAAGCCAGAGGACTGGTCCACAGAGGGCACACACCTAAGGAATTTACCTGGTGGCAAGCCTTCTTGGCACTCTTTAACCTACAGGGACAATTCTTGTTACTATTGGGTAAAAGGTTGAAAGTGCAAGAAATGATGGACTGAGGAATTCAGAGAAACTTGGGAAGATTTTTATGAACAGATCTAGAGTTAAAATAAACAGAACCAGAAGAATCTGAAGACAGCATTAATGGCAGGGAAAATGACACTAAAATATTGATCATTGCAATGCCCAAGCTTGGTTGCTATAGAGACGATGGACAACAGGAGCAGAATGAAGGATATATTGTCAGACATAATCAAAGTGCCAGTCTGCTTTGCTTAATTTCAACCAATGGAAAATATGGAAAACTATATATAAGGGGACTTTAAAGTTATCTGTAAATTCTTTTCCTTCTGAGAAGAGTGACTTGTCCAAGGCTAATCAGGTAATAAGAAAGTCAACTTAATATAATGAGAAAGCATTGGATTTGGAAAAAGAAGCCCTGGGTGAGATTTGCTTTTCTTGGGGACTTATACCAGTCCCCAGATTTATAGCAGTGGCCACCCTGAAGAGTTTGAACTTTCCTCTGAAGGGAGATAAACATGGAGATTCTAGATTCTACATGCCAGTGAGTCCCCCTTTCACCCCAAGAATTTAAGTAGGCTTCTAGCCTTAGAGAACATGCTACATTATTCCTTATTCCAAGAGAAGGATCTCCTAGGGGGAAACAAGAGGGATGTGTGTTGAGAACTAGCCCTGACATTTAAAAAAAAAAGAATAAAACTTTTTTTGAAATTAAGACAAAGGTCATTGGCTCTCAGAGTTCTTCCTGGGCCCTTTTCAATTTGCTTCACAGATGATTTACAGAGCATCCAGGTAAGAAAATGGGGAGATTAAAAATGGGAAGCTCCTAACTCCTGCTCCAACCAGTTCTTTTGCAGTTTTATGAAGTGTAATCTTCAGTATAATTTGAAAAAGATCCAGAAGACCAACCCAGGGACAGGAGAGGAGTTTGAAGGAAACTTAGACTTTTACACAAATAAGATATTAGAATAAGGGGTTCCCAAAGAAGTATTGAGAAGTATATATGGATGATATTAGAAAATAAGTATTGTTTTATTAATGTAAAGATAAGAAGTAGAGAAGCTGCTTGAGGAAGACTCAGAGTTTCAAAGAGAGCTGAGAGAGAGCATTAATTCCAACTGGTGGCAGTTATAACCCTTATTCTATGACAGTTACACTCTCTGGGTGTAGCATTCTAGGAGGACCTTCTGGCAGTCAACAGAGCCACAGGCAGCTGCTTTCTCTCTCAGGGCTAGAGAAGGTAACATCTTTGCCTCTCTCTATCTCTGTCTGAGTGAAAGACTTAAAGAGTGGAGTGTTTCCTTTTCCAACTTGGGAAACACTACTCATTTGTCTGTTACTGTCTATAGATTGGTTAAACTGTGAAAAGACCAAACAAAAGCTGGTCTTTGGTTTGGATTCTGAGTATGTTAAGGCTCAGAATCCTAACCTGATTCTTGTGGAGACTCAGCCAGCTAGCTTTGGTTATCTTTATAACTTAAAGGTGAAGTTAAGAGTTATAGTGGTTAGGTTTATTTAGAATTGTATAAATTTGACTAGTTAGATCAGGGAGGATTAGCATAGACTTGTGAACCACAGGAGAAGTGGTTCCTTGTGGAACCTGGGAGTTTATTTGGGTGGAGTTAGAATCCCTTAGAATTAGAAATCCTTTTTCCTTTATATATATTTAAATAAATAATTTATTTTTCATAAACAAGAGTCTCTTTAGCATTCCTTGCACCCTGCATTGCTTGCCCATTATATTATTTTTACAAGAACCACAATGTCTAAAAGGCCTAGGTGAGGACAACAGTGGAGGCAAAAGCTGACAACCTTCATCTTTTTAACTACCAAGAACCCAAACCACTGAGTTCCCTAAAGAGGCAAGAAGGAACAAAATGGGGCCTGAAAGTTGAATGAGTTTTCTCTCATGTCCCAATCTCCTCACTCGCAAATAAGCTCTCTGTCTACTGAAATTCAAGCAGATCCTGCCTGGCCCTGGATTAAACTCTTTCCCTTCATATCTAAGGGGAACAGAATCTTGGAAAGTAATGTGTTGTCATTGGGTGATACCTGGGGCCACCATAGAACATCAGGGACAAAGAAGCTTAATTATCTTCATGACCAAAAGTCCCAGGCCTCCATTTCTCCCTAGCTGGGTGACTCTGAGCCTGAAAGTTGAGGGATGAAGGAGAGGGTCTTTTTGGAGGCAGCAAGAAACCATAGAAAAAGCAGTGATTTTGGAGTCAAAGGATCTGACTCCCACCTGATTGGAATCCCTTCTTTGTCACTTAGTGCTTAGGTAACCTTGGGCAAGTCACCTTAGGTCTCAGTGCCCTGTCTGTAAAATGGGGAGGGGGAGTGTAATTGGATTTGATAGCCTCTCAGTCTGCCTCCAGGTATAGATCTATGCTCCCTTGAGAGTAGAATCTTTATTCCATCTGGGTATATAGAGCTGTAGAACAGAACATTGGTGCCACAGGGGATCTCAGAGAGCATTTAATGTAACTCATTTTTCAGGGCAGGAAACTGACAAGCTAAATATCTTCCCTAGGGTGGTCAATGGGACCATATATCTAGGTTGGTGGGGGCTTCAGAGGCCATCTAGTCCAACCCCTTTATTTTACAGATGAGGAAATTGATTTCTCTGGTTGTTCAATGATTGGTCCACAGACAGCTTAGAAGCACCAGAGTTGGGCTAAGAACCCACGACTTCTAGATTAAAGTCCAACTCTCTTTTTACCAGAGCATATTAGCTCCCATCTTATGGCTCATGGGGATATTAATCAGCATGGATTGGGAACTCCTCTGCCTGAGACCCTCTCCCTGGAAAGTAATTTGAGCTCTGTGGCTGTGATAAGGAGCCAGCCCACCTTCTCCTCCTCCCCTACGTTACATGGCACAGGAGGTGCCCAAGCCCAAAGGCTGTCATTCTGGCAGATAACATCAAGCTTAATTCTGCAGGGTATTAGAGGACAGCCTAACAGCTGTCGAGTCAGAAGCTGGGCCCTCCAGGGGATCTGTCCACCACCCCCTTCATCTGATAACACCCCCTTCATTAACAAGAAAGGGGCAAAATCCCTCCACCCATACCTGCCAGCCAGGCAGACAGCCAGAATGTCTTTATCAGTTCCAAGCTTAGCTAACAGCCTCCAATGGTACCTAAAGGAAGCAAGTAATTTTCCTAGGCATAGTAATAAAGAGGGCTGGGGCAGACAGGGTAGGCCTGGGACCCAGAAAGATTCATATTGAAATTCTAGTTCGCTACACTTCCTAGTTGTACTATCTCAAGTAAATCTTGAGAAAAAAAACTTACCTCAGCCTCAGTTTTCTTTTCTGTAAAATGGGGATAATGAAGCAACTACCTTATCAAGAGGAAAGAAGGAAGGAAGGAAGAGAGGGAGGAAAATAAGGAAAGAGAGAAGAGAGAGAGGAGGAGGAAGAGGGAAAGGGGAGATATAAAGCTTTGATCTGTGAGACAAAAGGAAAATCTGGGTTCACAACCCTTGACCCCTTTGTTTCTCTATAACCAACAATGGCATATATCATTTTAAGGTTTACAAAGTGCCTTTCTCCTAACAACCCTATAAAGGAGAATGTGCAAGTGTTGTTATTCTCATTTTATAGAGAAGGAGGTACAGAAGTTTACCCATAGTTACAAAGCTAATAAATTTCAGTATTCTTACAGCACTGCCAGAGCTCTTTTTCCCACATATTTTCTGTTGGAGTAAATGTGGTCAGGTCATTTTAGGGTAGTACAATGGGGTGTAAAAACTTTGGTTCCAATCCTAGATCTGATACCAGCTAGCTATGTGAATCCCCAAGTTGTGAGGAAACCAAGAGCTTATTTACTCTGACCTCCACCTGTAGCATGAAACCCTTCTATAAAATCTCCCATTAGTTCAGCCTCTGCTTGGATGCTTTTAATGACTGAGAATCCTTACTTCTCCGGGTAACCAATTCTACTTTCAGGTAGGGCTGATTATTAAGAAGTTGTTTTTGCTTTTTTTTTCTGGGAGAGGGAGCCAATATGGCCCATTAGAGGTAATGACCCAGCCAAACTCTCCCTACATACCCCTCCAAACAACTTTAAAATAATACCCCAAATCAAATTTTGGAGTAGCAGAGACAACCAGGGGTCAAGAAGATACATTTTTCCTGCCTAAGATAACTTGAGAGGTCAGCAGGAGAGGTCTGTGGCACTGGGGTTGGGGTATGGGGTCAGCCTGGGGAGCATGTCATGGCCACACTAGCAGAAGAATTCAGAAGTAACTGTGTCAGTGACAACAGTAACTTTGGGTCCTCTGAGGCCACAAATGGTAAGGGTGTCAAACAACTTGTTAGAAAGATCACAAGGGACCTTTTTCTGGTACTGGGTACAGTTGGCACTGATAGATAACTCAATTGTCTATACATAGTTCTGCATCTTTGGTTCCAGGGTGGAGAGGAGTGCTTGTGGTCAGTCATGAGGGAGCAAGGGCCCTGGTAGTTCCAGGTCCAAGAGGAACAATAATACTTGGAGCTACAGAGGAGTAGGAGCCCTTTCTGGGCAAAGACCAGAACACAGCCCAGGAGAGTAGTGACCATGCTTCTCCTCAGGTCATTTGGAGCACTGAAAGTGCCTTAGAAGCACTGAAAACTTGCAGACCTCCAGACGTAGCTCTGAAAACAGCACAAAAAAGACTAAAGTTTGATAGATAGGAATTTGGGAAGAAGATAATAAGCCAGAGTGGAGACACAAAAGGTTGATGGAATGGAAAAAAACAGGAAATACAGGGGAAGATCTCAGAATCCTGGGTTAGGATTCTGGAGTAGGTAACTGTCATCCAGGAATTGGTTTTGAACTGTGAAGAAGTAAACAGCTCCTAAACCAAGTTCTCTCCTACTATTGATCTTCAACCAATTCCTGTGAGAAACCAGCCAGTTCCTGTTATACATCTTTGGTCCCAGACTCTGATATAATATCTATTGAAGTCTCAATAGAAAATCGCCACCGACTATGTGGGCTTAGCTTAGGAATGTGGGCTTAGCTTAGGAATAGTCAGATTAGACTTGGAATTGAGACAGAGAGGGAGTGAGATGATTAATTATAGGGAATCCCTAGATCGCATACCTTACCTCACCTGAATCAATAACATTCAATAAACCTGTTGCTATTCTAAGAAGAGACAGAGTGTGTGTCTACTGGCCTGAAACAGAGAGTAGCCATCTTGCTCTCTGGGCCTGAGAAGATCATCACCACCCTAGAGTGGGTTCAATCAAACCTCAGTCACCTGTCTAAATTATCTTGTAACAAGTTTGGGACAGTGCCTCCCCACCCCAAGGTGTTTAGAACCTAATTTTAATGTAAAGTTCAAAGTTAAGGCTGGAAAAAATGAGAAAACACCAAAAACCAACATAACCATAAAAAACTACTATGTGACAGGCAAGACTAAGATACAAACTCAGAAGAGAACAACAATAAGAAAACAGTCTTGATGCAAAATGCCAATTGAACACAAACACAAGAAGAAATCTTTGAAGAGTTAAAGAAACACAGGAATGTAGAGGAGAAATTGGGGAGAGAAATGAGGGTGATGCAAAAAAAAGAAACAATAAAACCAAGTCAAAAGAATGAAAAAATAGAAGAAAATTTGAAATATCTCAGAAAAACAGCTGGTTTAGAAAATAGATTAGGAGAGATGATTTAAGAATTATTGGACTACCTGAAAGCTTTGATTTAAAAAAAGAGCCTAAATATAATATTTCAAGAATTATAAAGGAAAACTGCCTCCAAATCCTTGAACCAAAGGGTAAAATAGAAATGGGAAGAATTCATCTAAGGGAAAGCTGGGGTGGCTCAGTGAATTGAGAGTCAGGACAAGAGCTGGAAGGTCCTAGGTTCAAATCTGACCTCAAATTCTTCCAAGCTATGTGATCCTAGGCAAGTCACTTAATTCCTATTGGCTCTTGTAACCAATACACAGTATTGATTCTAAAATGTAAGTTAAGTGTTTAAAAAATTTTTTTAAACTTCAAAAATATTTATCTAACACCGACTCAAAGAGACCACAAAATGAAAGCTCCCAGGAATATTATAGCCAAATTCCAGAGTTTCCAGGTTGAGGAGAATCTATTGCAAATAGCTTCCACATTAAAGGAGTAGAAGGGCTTAGGAGATTCTCTAGGATTTTTTAAGTATACCATCATATCATCTGCAAAGAGTGATAGCTTAGTCTCTTCCTTGCCTATTTTGATACCTTCAATTTCTTTTTCTTCTCTAATTGCAACTGCTAGTGTTTCTAGTACTATGTTGAATAATAGAGGTGATAATGGGCATCCTTGTTTTACTCCTGATCTTATTGGGAAGGCTTCTAATTTATCCCCATTGCATATGATGTTTGTTGATGGTTTTAGGTATATATTGTTTATTATTTTTAGGAAAGGTCCTTCTATTCCTATACTTTTCAGTGTTTTCAATAGGAATGGATGCTGTATTTTGTCAAAGGCTTTTTCAGC
>NW_025354428.1:0-7033 GCF_016433145.1 Gracilinanus agilis
AAGGAAAGGAAAGGAAAAGAGCAGTTCAGTTAAACTAAGTATAGTTAACGATATTATAGCTAGCATTTAGATTACACCTTAAGGTTTACAAAACCCTTTATATTTATAGTTATAAAGTTGTTTATTTTTACATGCATACACATTTTTAAGACCCTGACTATATTAGTTCCAAGGCAGAAGAGCAGTAAGGGCTAGGCAATGTGGGTCAAGTGACTTTTCCAGGGTCACAAGAGATCACATTTGAATCTCCTGTCGCTACACTTGGCTCTCAGTCCATTCAGCCACCTGGCTGCCCCATATATACATACACACACATATATGAAATTTCATTTTGTCTTTACAGTTCTATGAGGAAGGAGCTCTCTTACAATCTCTTTTTGGAGGACAAACCTGAAAGAGAGACAAGTCAGGTGACTTGTTCCAGGTCAAACTCCCACTAATTGGCTTAGTTCCATCTAGCTCCCTCCTGTTCACCAACTGCCCCTTTTCACATGCTTCATGGTGGCTCACCTTCTCCTTTCAACATCTTCCTGACATAAGTCAAGGCCAGACCCCTCGCCTCCCGGCCTGAGCCTCACCCCAGGGCTGTACATAGAACCCCAAGCCTGGTTTCTAGGGCCATTTTCAGCCTTTGACAGTGTAGCACAGCATCCGCCCTCTGAAAAAATAGATGTCTGTGGACGTCTGTCCATTTAAGCGGGCCCAAATGAGGAGAAGGAGCGCCCATTGTTTTCCATGCGGCCGAGTGTTTTCTTTATTTCCCGCAAGATGAACTCTGCACAGTATATTTTTTTGAAAGGTTCGGTTTGCTTTGGCAGGCCACCCCCAAAAGCTGCGCTTTCTCTGCCATTATGGCTTAAGTCATATATTTTTACACCAAACATCTTATTACCTCGGCTTTATTATTTTAAAATCAAAGCAGCATTTGCAAATGTCCATGACTGCAGAGTAAAGGAATGTTAATGAATGGTGCCATTGAATAATCGAGGTTGGGGCAGTTCTGACCTTCCAGAATATAACTGTAAGCAAAAAATAGGAGGCAAGCCGAGGAAAATTTAAATAAATAAGGACCAGATGGAACCGTAGGGACCTATAAAATGTAATGCAAATATTATCCATTTCCCTAAAATAAATCTATATTTCGGTATGAAGAATTATATTCATATTGATGACACGGACAAACTTTCTTATGAAATTTGGCAAGTGACCCCTGTCCGTAATAATAAAATTTTGCAATTCGATGGAAAACAGGCTCCCCTTTGACCTCATGAAGAGAAGCGTTCCAGTATGGCAAACCCATAAAATGGCCTTACATGAGCCCACCGATTCATTCTCTATATTATATTGGCTGTTTTATTGCTGAGATATTTAGTTGAACGTTTCAGATTGCTGTTAATATTGGACAACCGTCAGCAGTCAGGGTTCGAGAGTCTTAGGGTTGGGCCCAGAGGGAAGGAGAGCCATTTCACCGGTGGTGTTACTTAAGATTGGCTTTGGGGAAATATCTCCCCCAGATCTTTCTCAGCCTCCTCTACCCAAACTGTTCCCCACTGCTAATGCCTCTCCTCTGAGATAGCCTTTCACTTTTATATATCTTGTATGCACCATTTTTAAAAAATGTTATTTCCCTAATTAGAAATTGAGCTCCTCAAGGAGCTGGGACTTGTTCGCATAGCTGGGGGCCTCCGAAGTTCCCCTTCCTTCCCTGAGATTCTGGGATTCCTCATTCAAGAAAACCTTCCTCTAATTCCATTTGGCCAACAGAGCAATCAACCAATAGCAAACCTTTCTGTCTTTCTTTCTCCAATACCTAGAAAAGTGCCTGCCAAAAGGTTCAATCTTTTTTCAATCATGTCTGACAATTCATGACCCTGTTTGGAGTTTTCTTAGCAGAGACACTGGAGTGGTTCACCTTTTCCTTCTCCAGATAATTTTACAGATTAGGAAACTAAGGCAAATATGGTGAAGTGACTTGCCCAGGGCCTCATAGCTAATAAGTGACTGAAGCTGGATTTAAACTCAGGTTCTCCTGACTCCAGGGCTGATACTTTATCCACTGCCCCCCTCCACCATCTATTAAATAGGCACCAATTAATTGTTTGTTGATTGATTAGAAAACTTTGTGCTTGTTGATTAAACATCCCTAAACAGGAATCCCTTCTGCCACACTCTTCCTTCTGAAATTTAAATTGTGGTCCAAATATTTCTGCATATTTAGATGGATTTTGGTGAAGGAACCTTTCCTAGGACTCTTGAAGACCTGTGTTCCCCATGCCAGTGAAGCTACAGGTTCTGTCCCCAGCCCTGTTCGAATAGAAAGATGCCTTCAGTAATTGATTACGGATTATCAGCCCAGCCAATGTAACGCCTGGCTCTTTAGTGATGTGAATAAAATATGCTTCAAGCAGAGGCTCCATGGCACACGTATCGTGGTGTTTGTATTATGGAGTCCATTGGCTCTGCAGCAAAGGGCTGAGCATGGAGGCAGCAGGAATCCCAGGGAAATCAGTCTCTTGCAGGCCCAGAAAGATCCCATTGTAAAATCCCTTCTGCCAAGAAACCCCCCTAAATTCTCTCATAAAAGGGTGGCGATGAGTACTCTGCGATTCACAGAGCCCCTTCTTTGCTAATTCCCCAAGTGCGAGGCTTACCGAAGGCGTGTGGGCCTTTCAAATTTGTGATAACAAACTCACCTCTTTGTGGCGTGGTTGGCATGTTTATTAATGAGTAATGTTATCTCCGTGTTGGCAGCTTTATCCAGAAGGAGAATGATGACTGAGAACCTGATGGGGTGGGTGTTTTTCTTTGTATTAATCCACACAGAAACACGGCAATTTCCCTAGCTAGTGCTTCAAGGTTTAAATTCCCCTGAGAACCTGGGACCATTTGTGGGGTGCACTGATAAAGAAGTCTAGTATCGTAACTTGAGTCCCTCAGATTGATATATAAATCAGCATAAATACTGACTCTGGAGTCACAGGACCTGGATTCAAATTCTGCCTCTGATGCTCATTGCCAGTATGACCTTGGACATGGTGGTTCATCTACTTAGACCTCAGTTTCCCTATCTGTAAATGAAAGAATTGGACTCAATAGCCTCTAAGCTTTTGCCTCTGAGATCCAGGAACTCTTTAGTAAAAGCTTCTTATAAGGTCACTGAGGGTTTTTTTTTTCTCTCCTTTCAGCTCTTCCCTTCTCTACCCCACTTCAGGGTACTAACCCTAATCCTCATATTCTTTCCAAAACTGAGCCTCAGTCATAAAGCCCCCACCCACATGGGATGAAGAAGCCCACAAGGTGTGCGTGTCGGCCGATGCATCCCTGGCCATTAGAGCTGACCCTCCAAGATCAGCTATCCATCCTGCTTTGCCCCTCAAGCTTGTCGTGACCCATCTCCTTCCTAGTTTTGAGTCTTGTTCATTATCCCGCTCCATACACTCCATGGTTCCATCAGATGGACTCCTACGCTTTCTCCCTCGTGATGCTCCTTCCCACTCCATGATGCTGAAGGCAGCAGGACAAGGGGAGGGGATTGCGTGGAGGCTGACCCAAACGGATATGGGGTGCTCTAGGAGGCGGTGTGTTCACCTTCACTAAAACTCTTCCAGCAAAGGATGTCTGACCATTCATTTCAGGTGGGTCAGGTTTTTTTCAGCTTAGCTTCATTTTTTTGATCAACCATCTTCTCTCCTTCCCAACTCTCCCTCTTTCCAAAGCATTGGAAAGAAAAAGGGAAATCGGACATGCTCAGTCCAACAAGAAATTCCCTGATGGAGCGAGTCCCCAGAGTTCATCTCAGGCTGTAGCCCAAGTCTCTTGCCTCTTTGTCGGGAGGTGGGTAGCACGTTGCATCATGAATCCTCCGGAATCCAGATGGACCTCAGTGTGAGGACTGGCAGTCGTCTTCCCAAGCTGGTGGTTATCTTTGCAATGCTGTTGTGGTGTCCATTCTTCCCCCACTCTGGCTCCACTTCCTTGACTTTGTCTCAATTCTGACAAGTGGATGATTAGTGGGAGACCCTGCAGTAGATCCGTAGTAGTCCTCATAACAGTAGCAGACGACATGTAGCTGTGAACTAATTGATCTCTTCCATTCCCATTCCTACTTGGAGAGTCTTGTATTCCTTAAGCACAAAAATCTTCACATCATTGTCTGAAAGGGTTAATTTCCATTTGGCAACTGAACAATCAGTTAATCCACAAATATTCCTCAGGTTCTTACTGTGGGCCAGACAAGAATGAATTGGTCCCTACCCTCAAGGACCTTCCATTCTACGAGGGGCGTAGGCGGCAGTGATGGCCAGGGAAGGGAGGGTCAAAGAACTGGGGAGCGGGACCAAAAGGAAATCCCAGTTTGAGCAGGTGGGATTGCTGTATTTGGGAACTCTGAACAGAGCAAGAGGTGGAAGGAGAGAAGGCTGTAGTACACACTAGAACAGAGCAGATGGTAAGATGTCCGGGACAGATAAAAAGGAAACATCTGAGGCTTGCCCCAGATAAATAGGGTGGCTTTTTAGGGGACTCGGCCTTCACTCATTTGCCAATCACTTTGGCTCAGCTAGAGACAGCCAGCTGAGAAAGTGTGCCTGGAGTCAGGAAGATCTGAGTTCCAATCTAGTCTCAGAAACTCACTAGCTGTGTGCCCCTGGGCCAGTTGCTTAACTTCTGTCTCAATTTCTTCCTCTATAATGAAGATCATAATAGCATCTGCCTCATAAGGTGGTTGTAAAGATCAACAGGTAATGTCAGCACAGGACCTAGCACGATGCCTGGCACATAGTAGGTCCTTAATAAATATGGATTCCCTTCCCCTTCCGTCCATGACTTTTGTTTCTTTAACCTGAATTCCATGCCCCCTTCACTTCCCTCAGCTTGTCAGAAGGAATTCCAAAAAGCACAGTGGAGGGCTGATGTCTCCGGTGAAGCTGGTGCTCTCTCTGGCCAGGTGGTACCAGGTAGAAACAGGCTGAGGGGCAGTTCATTAGTTGCCGGGTTTTCCATGCAGCTGAATTTTATTGAAATGAATTGATGCCCCAAATAGCTCTTCAGACTCCTTAATTCAATACACTTTCCCCTTTACCACGCTGGATGTTCATGACGACGATGATAATTGATCATATTTGTACAGCACTTTAAATTTGGAAAAGCACTTTGCAAATATTATCTCATCTGATCCTCGCAAAATCCTGTGATTTAGATGCTATTATTATCTCTACTTTACAGATGAGGAAACTGAGGCAGGCAGGGATTATTTGATTTGAACTCGGGTCCTCCT
This sequence comes from Gracilinanus agilis, assembly GCF_016433145.1. Classification (NCBI taxonomy): domain Eukaryota; kingdom Metazoa; phylum Chordata; class Mammalia; order Didelphimorphia; family Didelphidae; genus Gracilinanus; species Gracilinanus agilis. Next base: position 5,276 of record NW_025354428.1, read on the forward strand.
GACCCCAGTGCCTCATTCACCATGCCACCTTTCCTTCCCCTCTGGCATATCATAGCTCCATTACTGGGTACCTTGAAATCCTTAAATACTTCTATTTATCACCATGTCAGTCCAGAAGACATTATTTATTCCAGCAATTAAGGAAAGGACTCCAGTCATCACATACCCCCATCCAGACAAATGGCCTTATGTCAGCCAGGCGCCACTGAGCAATTTAATACCCTTCCCTTCCCCCGAGCTTTGGAAATGCCCATCCACAGAACCTAATGGGAGGCTTCACTGTTTCACTCAGACTGTCGGGAGATTAGCAAAAGAGGAGAGGCAAGGTGGAGTGGAACTTGTGGTAGGGTCTCAGCCTAACTAATCCATTACGGCCAGCGATGGAACCAAAGGCTGGCTGGCTGGTCATTCTCTCAGAAATGCTTGATTCTGGGGGCAGCTGGGTAGCTCAGTGGAGTGAGAGTCAGGCCTAGAGACAGGAGGTCCTACGTTCAAATCCGGCCTCAGACACTTCCCAGCTGTGTGACCCTGGGCAAGTCACTTGACCCCCCATGGCCTACCCTTACCTCTTTTCCACCAAGGAGCCAATACACAGAAGTTAAAGGTTTAAAAAAAATGCTTGATTCTATTGACTGGCACAGTGAAGCCCAATGTGACCCAATGTGCCTTTTCTCCCCAAATGCTGCATCCTTCCATGGTGAGGAAAGGGACAAAATAAATGCCAGGGTCAGGAAGTTTTGTCCTGGGACACATGACTTTTGACCCGATTTTTGCTTTAAATTTCCTGGAGAGAAAAAATCCTACATTTGTTCTCAGAAAACCAGGGTTCAAGTGACAGCTCTGCCATCTCCTTGTTTCTTCTGGCCCTCTTCTTTGCTGTCTGCCTTTATTGGGGCTCTGGAGGTCTGGGTTCAGTTTGGGGCACCATGACCTGGGGAGGATCCAGAGGAGGGCACCAGAGTCATGGAGGGCCTGGAGATGTTTGGCCAGAAGAGAAAGAAGACTCTGGGTTGGCTTCAGGTGTTTCTGAGGCTGCTGCCTCAGCCTTGTTCTGCAGGTCCTCCAAAGCTGAAAATGCCACAGAAGCAAGTTTAGAGTCAATATCCAGAAAACCTCCCAAAGCGTCGGAGCTGCCCCAAAGTGGAATGGCTGTGTGGAGGGGCGATGCTCTGCTCCTCCTGGGAGGTCTTCACTCAGAGGCAGGAAGACGACTTGTCTGATGCGTCATAATGGTGATTCTTTGGCTCAGGGCTCCTTTCCAACCCGGAAACTGTGATTCTGTCATACCTGGATGATGTTAGGCAAATGACTTCACCAGCCCAAGCCTCGGTTTCATCATCTGTCAAATGAGAAGAGCGTCTCCTTCATTGCATTATATTGCCTGCAGCCCCTTCCCACGGAATTGGATTACGGCGTGAGAGGATTCTAGTCTCCTTTGGGTCAGCTTTCACTGTCGGGAAGTTTTTCCTTACATCAAACCCAAATCCAGCTTTTCTCAAATTCCAACCATTGCACCAATGACAAGGCAGGACAAGGCTAATGTGTCTTCTCCTGGCTAACGATGTTCAATTCGCTTGATTCCATATATTATTACATGTAATGATGATATGTTATATATAGCATAAGAACTTTCCTCTGTTGTTTAGAAATATACATTGTATTTAATAATTACTTGTTTTTAACTTAAGGACTTATTATTAAGAATTATATATTTATAATTAATAAGATAATTAATAATTATAATTATTAATAATTATA